>NC_051083.1:64042061-64342061 GCF_004664715.2 Peromyscus leucopus | reverse complement strand
CCCACCACGTCGCCATTGCCCCTCCTCTGGGTTCTTATTTCTTTGCCCTACCCACGATAATTTCCTGGCTCTTCCCACTAAGACACCCCCCTCCCCCCGCTTTCCCATACAGGGTAACCACTTAGTCTGCACTTTCTCCTTCTGAGCCCACCCAACCAGTTGAGGAAGCACCATACCCTGTGTCCTTAAAGTGCCCGCTCCACCAATGCATCCAACTAAGAGTCCCACCATTTTCCCCTTCTACTAGGATTCCTTCCTTACTGGGGATTCCCTACTAGGAATCCAAAAATATTTCCTGTATTCTCATATTAGCTCACCTTTTCTCCACACTGGGCTCCATACTTTCTCTCTGCAATCCTCACACACACAGGCTGACATGTTTCACATCTCCACCCACTTATGATCCTCTCACATCAGAACATTTTGTGTTATTTCACTTTTCACACAGTGAAATCCCTCCATCCTTTCCCTGAGATCCCAGAGTGCACGCGTGTGTGCATACACACACACACACACACAGAGACAGAGAGAGAGAGAGAGAGAGAGAGACAGAAGAGAGAAGAGAGAGAGAGAAAGAGGAGAGAAGAGAGAGGCTTCAGATGTTCACCTTATGACTCTACAGGATGCTCTGTTCTATCTCACATTTAACACGGTGATAATAAACTTTCCTCTTTCTTTCTCTGTGGGCTTTCCTCATTTTCAGAATTTTCAGAGTTCTAGTGGTGTGGGGGTTCTACAAAACACTTTCTTCTCATATTAGAGCTCCTAATTGTACCACATTGGGGTGCCCTCCAGCCTCTTCCCTTTTCACTTTGGGAAGCATTCAACTCCTTCCCATTAAAGGGCCCACATTATTTTCTGACACGTCACACTAGTGACCTGCTTTGTCATATTATGATCATGTCTCATCCGCTATAATCTCATACTAGAATGTTCTCTTTACACTTCAAAGAGTTCCTACACTCACTACCACATCCCACTGAAGAGCCACTTTTTCTTTTTCTTTCTCTCCCTTTCTCTCTCTCTCTCTCTCTCTTTTTTTTTTTTTTTTCTTTTTTGGTTGTTCGAGACAGGGTTTCTCTGTGTAGTTTTGGTGCCTGTCCTGGAGTTCGCTCTGTAGATAAGACTGGCCTTGAACTCACAGAAATTCACCTGCCTCTGCCTCCCGAGTGCTGGGATTAAGGGTGTGCGCCACCACCGCCCGGCTGCCCCTCCTTTTCTAGCCCAGATTTACCCTTATCTTTTCTGAGAATCACTCCCCCGCCCAGTGTTTTTCCACTGTTCCCACCACATTCTGTCTCTGGTGTTTGTCATTGTTTCCTCTAGGAGTGCACCTGCCCCCTGCCTTCTCAGGCCTGGGAAATTCAGCTCTTTCTTGCTGAAGTTTGTAACACTTTCTGCCCTTTCCAATGGGAGTATCATTTCCTGTTTCATCTTAGACCACTTCTTTAGATGATGCTAGTCTTTTCTTCTATCCTGGCCTGCCACACCAAGAATCACTGTAGTCCCTTATTAGAATATGGTTCCCACCATATGTCTTGTGCTTTCAATCTCAGAATTCTACATTATTTCACAACACAAAATCCAAGACCCTTCCTTCTATTTACCTGGCCCCTGCACTTCGATTCTCATGGGCTCCAGTCCTCTGTCTATTAAATATGGCCTTCTAACATTCTCATAAACCCTAATTAGTTTTCACAATATATTCTGTCTCCTCTCAACAGAAATTTCTCACAAGCCATTGAAAAATCCCCATATCTTTTCAAATGAGATCCCATTAACACCTATTATCTTTTCAGTACTAGAAACCCATTGCCAGCAGCACCCATACACTTGTGACCTGCACTCCCCCCTATTCGTTCTATGTGGGGTTCTCATTGTCCCCCAGTAGTAGTCCTACTCGTTCCACCAGACATCTCCTCAAATTTGCCTTCCCATGACTCATTTATTTCCTCATATCTTAACTTATCACTGTAAATATTACAGTTATTGTGCTGCTTTTCAGCCCCAGGACCCAACTACACTTACAACCTCCTTCTCCTACATATTTGGCAAAACTACACTCTACCCCTACACAGACTTGGGTGAAGTAGGGAGGCAAGAAGTGACCCTGTTTTTCTGATATAAAACTTCCTTCTAATCAACTCTATACATCAAGGTTTGGCTTTTTTCTGGCCTTCTTAACAATGTTATGGAAATACAGAAAAGACTTTTAAAAATAACTTTTGTTTGTTGCTTTCATGGATAGATAGTTAGGCTGTTTTCCCTTTCTTCATCTCAACCTGATATTAAGGTATACTAAGTAGACTCTACAGTGACTTGAAAGTTGTCCTGTTCTCAGACCGTGTTCGCTTTTTTGAATGATTAACTAAGGGATCAAAAGTTCAGCTCCATTGTTATTGTATGTACACTGTTCCTAGGAACAAAGCCACACTGTAAACACTATTAAACCTACTTTAAAGTCCTTTAGTACTGACTTACTAGAGTTCACCAAGAAATCATGTTAAAAATCAGTAATGATGAGAGTTAACTCTTACATAGTACTTACTTTGTGCCAGGAAAAAAAATGTCCTCATTACTGTAGCTATATTAACAGTCTATACATCACCTCATTTAATCCTCACAGCTATATAGGGTAGGTACCATTATTATCCCCACTGTGCGGATATGTAAACTGAATCAACAAACTGAGGTAAAACCAAGAATCAGTGTAAATAGTCAGGTGTGGTGGCACACACTTGTAGTCTCAGTATTTGTGAAATAGAGGCAGGAGGGCCAGGAGTCCAAAGACATCCTCAGCTACATGGAAAGTTTGAAGCCAGGCTGGGTTCTTATGCCCCACCACCCCCCAAAAAAATCAGTGCATATAATTAGCTTGCTATAAGTTCTTCGTCTTGGCATACTAAAAGCTGCAAGAAAGCTTAGGGCTTCTTTTGCTATGGTAAACACACTTGCACAGAACTTGCCGTATGCCAGGCTTAATTTCTGATTGAGCACAGACATACACATACAGAGTACTCTTAACCTTTATGAGGTACATACTGTCATTATGCCCAGTTTGAAAACAAGTAAACTGAGGCATGGACAGATCACGTAGTTTATCTGAGATTATAGAGCTAGTAAATTTTTAAACTTGGATGGCAACACAGGCAGTGGGGCCCCTCAGTCTATGCTAGCTACCATGCTGCTTCCTCTGAACTAGCGCAGAGGTCAAAGCTTGTAACCACTAGGGCCCAGTATAACCTGAAAGTGCGTTTTATTTGGCTCAGACAGTTGGTTTTGTTTGGTTTGGTATCAGTTAGCATTATTTAAACTAGGCTAAGCCCAGCAAAGATTCTCAATCTGAGCTAGGAGGATCGCATGAGCCTAGGAGTCCAAAACAAGCCTCTATAATATATAGAACCCATCTCAAAAAATAAAAATCAGTAAATTAAGTGGCCTTGATGCCTGAGTCTGGTTCCACCATTATTCTATGATGTCATCTTCACTTTACAATATTAAATGTTTTCCAAAGTTTTAAATTAAATGTGTGCGTGTGTGCATGTGTGTGTGTGTGTGTGTGTGTGTGTGTGTGTGTGGCGTTTGGAGGGATGTGTCACAGTATGATTTTTAGGAAATCAAAATTTCCTAAAGTTATATTTAGTTTATAGTTGAGAACTGGAAGTCAAGCCTGCCTATCAAAAAAGCCATCCCTTTACCAATATAAAAAAACAAACAAACAGTAGATTAGGGTTTTGTTATGACTTAAAAAATAATATTAAAGAACTAACTTCCTTCTAAAAAAAAACCATCTCTCCTAAATATCAGGCTATAACTGAAACTAAAGGTGATAATTTTGTACTTTTATTTTATAATACTTTTAATTACAAAATAATTACATCATTTCCTCCTTCCCTTTCCTCAAACACGCTACAGCCTGATCAGTCTGTATCACATAGTTGTATGTATGTTTTCAGGGCTGACCATTTTGTATTGGATAATCCATTGGTGTGTTGTTCCCTGGGGAAGACTATTTCTCCTGCTCTCAGCATTCCTTAGTTGCTTGCAGTTCTTTGTCTAGGGTCAAGGCCCCATGAGGTTTCCCCCCTCCATATTAGCATGTCTATTGTTGTCACTCTTGTTCTGGTCTTGTTGATAAGAATGTGTGGTTGTAGCCTCTTCTGCCTTTTCTAGGACACATAATCTCAAAGCAAACTTTCTATTCTCTGGCTGTCCCAGTCTTTCCACCCTCTCTTCTGTAATGATTTCTGAGCCTTGGGTGCAGGAATTGGTGTTGTAGGTACATCAGTTGGAATATAATTTTTTTTATTAATTCTACTTTTACAAGCTGGAAGACCTAGGACAGGTCATGTAATCTCTTTCAACCTCAGTTGTTTTCCTATGCAGTTTACTAGTATGGTTGTTTATTCATACCACAAATACTTGCTCAGTACTTACTATACCCCAAGCATTGCTATTGTAAAGTTTAAATAATGTGATGCCTGAAAAGCATGAACTATAGTTCATAGCACATTTTAAGAGTGTGTTACATGTCAACTTACTACATTAATAAGAATACAAAGTCTTCTACTTCCTTTAAGAAAAGAAGCTTACATTTTTTGTAGTGACTATTAATGTGTTTTGTCAAACATTTTAAAAGCCTTGAAAAGTTTCAAGCTTGAAAATAAGACTTGATCGTAAAACCATCTCTTTCCCCCTTTGAATTTCAAATACATAGTCATGAAGGATTTACAGTCAATTTCCCCCATAGGCTTACATATTTAATAAGAAAGAAAATAATAGTATCCATTTCATTAAGGTAAATGTTATATGACAAAAAACAATCATTTGAAAATATTCAGTCATTTAGTACATTTACAATGTTGTGAAGCCATTATTACTTCAATGTAAGTCCCACATTATTATTGTTACCCCCAAAAGAAAACCATGTAGACATTAAAAAATAACTCAGTTTTCTCTAAGGGTGTGGTACCTGGTAGTCCACCGACCCAGTGGGTGGCCTCACCACAATACCCATGAGTGTGGGGGTAGCAAAAATTAGCGTCAGTGGGTTATTTAATAAAAGGATATTAAGTTAGGAATGATGGGGATGTATCTGTTTGGAGCTAAAGAGACATAACTCCCTGTTCCCTTCACCTCCAGTCCCTGTCAACCACGCATCTATATTCTATAATCTCTCTCTGTCTCTGTCTTTCTGTCTGTCTCTCTGTCTTTCTGTCTGTCTGTCTGTCTGTCTCTCTCTCTCTGTGTGTATCTGTGTGTCTGTGTCCTTTTGTATCTGGCTTCTTCCAAATAGCATTATGTTTCCAAAATCTACCTACATTGCAGCATCTAACAGTAAAGCATTCCTTTAATAGATTAATAATATTCTATTCTATGTCTTTGCCAGAGTTTGTCTATACATCTGTTCAAGGACATTTGGGATGTTTTTACCTTTTTTTTGTTCTGAACAAGGATACTATGAACAATTGTATGGAAATGATTTTATATGTGTGTGTGTGTGTGTGTGTGTGTGTGTGTGTGTGTGTGTATTCCAGTTTTAAAATATATATACCAGAGAGAAAGATGGGAATAATTGAATTGTATGGTAACTTTTTGAGGAACCTCTAAACTGTTTTTCAATGTAACTAAACCATTTTACATTTCTACTAACAATGAAAGGGAAAGGGTTTCAATTTATCTGAATTATCACCAAATATCTTTTTCCATAAAAAAATGACTACCTTGGTATAGTGTGTAACACAGTATCTTTTTGTGGCTTGATTTGCATTTTCTGAGTAAGTAAACATGTTGAGTGTATTTTAGTCATTTGACCAATTTTACATCTTCTTTGAAAAATATCTATACAGACTGAGCAGGTCGTATTTATATATTTAGGAATACATACAAACACATGCATGTAACTACAATTAATGGAAAAAGAAGCCATGAATTTGAAAGAGAGCAAGGGATGGGTGTATTTGGAGGAAGGAAAGGGAAGAAGAAAATGATATAATTGTAATCTTGAAAAATAAAGAAAATATTAAAAAAGAAAAATATTCAATTTTTTCCCATTTTAAAAAAAGTCTTCATTTTCTTTCCTAAAAATGTCTTAGCATACAAAATGAGTTTCATTCTAGTATCTTCATATATATCTGTAATTGTACCTTGTGCATAGTCACCTACATTATCCTCTATTGTCCTCTCTCTTGCTTGTCCCCTTCCTCTCTCCAAAAAGTCCCTCTTCTACTTTTGTGTCGTGTGTCGTGTGTGTCTGTGTGTGTGTGTGTGTGTGTGTGTGTGTGTGTGTGAGATATTTGCCCCCCCATCACTTCCTTTTTCTTGCCTTCTGATCTCTTCTCTCCCCATGTACCTCCCTTCTCCTTCCATGTAGATTTCCTACTCTTATGTAGATATCTTTGTTTTAATTCTAGAGTTGTCAAAGTATCAAGGACTAGGGGGGTCCAGCCCCTCGATAGTCCCCTCCCAGGGTCCGGGAAGAATCTACAACCAGCTGATAATTAATCTTTAATGGGAAGAAATGAATCTATGTACACGAAACTCCTTAGTCCATATACTTTATTATTCTATGACAGTTACAAGCTTATATTCTGCTCTCATATTTAGGTCATCTTTAACCTGATTTCTCTCTACACTTGTCTGCAATCCCCTCTAGGTTCTATCTTAATTCCTTCATCTAGTTCTGTCCCTTCTAGGTTCTCATCTATCTAGTTCTTTCCCCTATCAGCTCCTCTCCCGTCTCCTTCTCTCTCATCTGGCTCTTCCTCATCTTGTTCTTCCCCATCTGGCTCTTCCTCATCTTCCATCTTGTTCCTCTAGTCCTCTCTTTTAGCTCTTCAATCTAGTTCTTCCCCATCTCAGTTCGTTCCTCTCAAGTTCTTACCCATCTAGTTCTTCCATTCTCTTTTCTCTTCACCTCTTGTGTCCTGGAAGTCTCGGTATATAAAAGGGAGGATCCGAGCTAAATTGTGTAAAGCTATTAACATCCACCTCTCCTAGGCGGTGTCCCCTTGTGGAATTTACCGTAAGTCAGGAGACTTGCACGTGGGCTGTAACCATTGTTAGTCCACCTGGGACTAACAATGGGCGCCCACCTGGGTGGTGTTTCCTGTAGTCCTTGAAAGTGGCCAAGGGAGATAGATAATCTGATTCCAGAGAAAGCCTTTCCTGAGGCTGTTCTCCAAATACCTGGAATGTGTATGTCCAGAGAGTGATCAGTCTACACTGTTAGTCCTTCTTAGGGGAAAGTCAATTGGAAAAACTAGGAAGGCACACATGATTTTCATAACAGAAGACAGCTGATATATAACAAGCCAAGTAACACAAAAACTCCTTTGGATTTGGCTTCCTCTGGAGGAATTCCCTGATTCCTCCAGGTAGTGACTTTGCCATAATCAGCTGAGTTCTTATGATATATTCCTGCGGCCCGCAGCATCAAAGGAGAAAAAACATGCTAATTTTCTTTCTGAATCTGGCTTATTTTGCCTAACACGATGATCTCCAGTTCCAACAATTTTCTTGCAAATTACAAAATTTCATTAATTTTTATGGCTGAACAAAACTCCATTTTGTGTGTGTGCATGTGTGTGTGTGTATTTATCACATTTTATCTTTTCATCTGTTCATAAGCCTGTAGGCTAATTCCATATTTGGGCTATTATGAAAAATGCTGCAGTAAACATGAACGCACAAGTATCTATATGGTATGCCAACACAAAGTCTTTTAGGTATAGACCCAAGAATGGTAATGTTGAGTCATATGTTTAGTTCTATTTTTGAGGCTTTTTAATCATTAATTTTCAGTTAGTATACAAAGTCATGAGTTTCAGTGTGACATTTCAGACATACATATCTTTGTGCTTTGTTCATATTCAGCTTACGATTGCCTTTCCTTGTTCCCCTTCCCCTTCCCTCTCCTGTTGGTCTCCTTCCTCTCCTCCAAATAGTCTGTTTTCATGCCTTCTGTAGGCATGTATACATATATAATCTATAAGCATATGTAATGAGATTCCACATATGAGAGAAAATGTGGGGTATCGTTTTTTCTCCCACCACCACCTTTGTTTTCCCTACATACTCCCTTTGGTTTCTATATCATATATAAACAGAAATAGAAATAGTGTTAAGTGAAGATACTGGGTATGAGTGAAATGTGGAGCTTTCTGATTCTGGCTTAATTCACTTAATATGATGATTTGAAGTTCCACCAGTTTCTCTGAAAACAACGTCCTTTCATTGTTTAAGTGAGATGTGCTAAAAATAGCAATTTTTGTGTGCAGTAAGATAGGTTCAAAAGCACAGACTAAAAAACTAACATCTGAAATGCCATACAACCATGGGTATATTAATTCAGATTTCACTTTGGTTCATAAAAGGACTAGACAGCTCGACTTATTATTCCCCATGCTTACACAAATTATTATAGAGATCTCCTAAACATTGATTCAAATGGAAATGGAAATGAGAACCCGTTTCCTGGGGAATTTTACCCCATGACAGCAATAACCCCAAACTTAAGAAATGGCTGTTCATGCCTTAGACAATGGAGATGGCTTATCTCACACAAACTGGTGCTTAGTGACCCAGGTGAGTCCAAATGGTAGTAATGTCTCAAAGGTGGAGAAAAATGATTACACCCAGATCTAAAGAGACCAATGTAAACTCAGGCAAAATCATCACTCTTGCCAACAGAGGCATGGACAAGGCAACAAGCAGACAGGCAAAGCAGCAAGAGCACTCCTTCTGAGATGCAGTACAGGAGGCTAGTGTGTGGCTTGAGAAAGGGATAGCTAGCTGCTTGTCCTGACAGGTGCCAGGTTTTCCTCGGGATCTTATCCATGGTGTTGTCTCGGCATGGATAGCTTCCGGTCCCTTTCTCTAAAGTGGGCTTTCCTGGATACCAAGAAGGCCTGTGTGACCTGAACTTCTGAGGTTCTTCTTCTGGCTGAAGCCTACCAAAGCTGTTGCCAAAACCTGTAGGCTCTGCTTCCCGTTGCTCTTCTGAAAACACAAGAAAAATGATTAGCAGAGAAGACAGATTCTGTTCAAGCCTGGACCTGAGGGAACAAGGATAGACATTCCATCTCAGAGATAGCCTCCTTTTCGATTTCTAGTCTTTTGAAGAATTTCTGTACTGCTTTCCATGGTGGCTGCACTGGTTTACATTCCAACCAGTGATGTATGCAGTTTTTTTTTTCCCAGAATCCTTGTGAGCATTTGTTGCTATTTCCTTCCTTTCTAATAACCATTCTGCCAGGAGTCAGATGGATTTACAAAGTGGTTTAAATTTACATTTCTGTGGAGGCTAAGATATTTTAACACTTTTGAAAATATTTATTGATCATTTTGTATTCTTGTTTTGAGAACTATGTATTAAGTTTTCTGTCCCATTTTTGATTGCATGATTTGGAGTTTTTGAGTCTGGCCTTGAACTCAGAGATCTGCACCTGACTCTGTCTCACAAGTGTGGGATTAAAGGCATACACCACCACACCTGGCTGTAGCAGTCTTTTCATATGGTTAGTTTATTCCTGGGTACTTTAAATTTTTGAAGCTGTTGTGAATGGAATCATTTTTCTGATTGCCTTCTTACCAGATTAATTTCATTACAGAAAAGCTGCTGATGGACTGGAGAGGTATCTCTGTTGGTAAAATGCTTGTTGCATAAGCCTGAGTTCAATCGCCATAATCCACATAAAGAAATCTGAGCAGAGTGATGCACATCTGTAGTCATACTACTGTGGACACAGAGACAGGCAGGTCCTTGGCGGCTCACTGGCCAACTATTCTAGCCCACTTAGTGAGCTCAAGGGTAGTGAGAAGACCCTGCCTCAAAAACAAAACCAAAAAACAAGGTGGATAGTAACAACACCTGAGGTTGACCACTGTCCTTCACACACATGCATGAATACACACACACACACACACATACACACACACACACACACACACACTCACTCACTCACTCACACCAAAGTCTGTATATATTGACTTTAGGTCCTGAAAATAACGTATGTATGAGTTTTCCAGTGGCGTCTTTGAGAATAGTTTCATATGGTTTCAAGCTGAGATAATTTGCCTTCTTTCCTATTTGTATCTCTTTTATTCTTTCTCTTGCCTTATTGTTCTGTCAAGAATTCAAGCACAATATTAACTAAGAGTGGAGAAAATGGGCACTCTTTTCTCATTTTAAAAGAAACCTTTCAAATTTTACCCCATTTAGTATTACACTGGCTATAGGTTTGTTATATATAGCCTCTATTATACTGAGGAATATTCCTTCTATTCATGGTTTTTCTGGGGACTATCATGAAAGCACACTGAATTTGTGAAAGGCCTTTTCATCATCTATTGATGTGATCATGTTATTTATGTCCCTGAGTGTATTTATGCTCTGTATTATTCTTATCAGTTTGTATGTTGCATAATCCTTTTATTCTATTAAGAATTTTTTTGTATTTATGTTCATTAGGTAAATTCAGTGTGGGTGTGGGAGAGAGGGGGGTGATCTAGTTTTGTTACTAAGGTGATAGTAACATAATGAGATTGAGATTGGTAGTGTTTCTGCCTTTTCTATTTTATGGAGTAGTTTGAGCATAATTGTTAATAGTTGATAGTTCATCTTTAAAGATCTAGCAGAATTTGGTGGTAAATGTGTCTTATCCTGTGCTTTTCTTTGTTAGAAGACTCTATTGCTGTTTTAATCTCTTCTTATTCTAGATGTTATATTATTTATATATTATTTTATTCAAATTTCTAGTTAGTACTCCAACAATTTGATTTCGTTGCGACATTTTCACAAGTATGTCAGTACACTGTCTTTGCCCCTTGGCCACCCTCCCTGTACTCTCAATCTCTTACTCCTCTTGCTTTCATGTCACATATACCTTATTACAACCTATTGTTAGCTCCCTCCCTGTCCCCTTTAGATTTCACCATCTTCTCTCATTGTCCTCTTTCTACCTTATGTCCTGCATATGTATCTGTTGTTGTTGTTTCCCTGAGACAGGATCTTATTGTGTAGCTGTGCCTGTCCTGGATCTTGCTCTGTAGACCAGGCTGGCCTCAAACTCTCAGAGATCCACCTACTTCAGCCTCCTACATGCTTGGATAAAAGAAGTGTGCCACTACGCCCAGCTCCCATATATATATATATATGTATACAGGAGTTCAAATCTAGATTCTGTATGTAAAAGAAAACATACAATATTTGTCTTTTTTAGTTGGCTAGTTTCATTGAACATAATCATCTCCAGTTCATTCATTTCCTATGAGTATTTGCTTCTCTCTCTCTCTTTTTTAATAGCTATTTGATTTCCATTTATCTATTGATGGCACCATTGATCATTTCCTGTTTCTCTGGAATCTGTTATTGCCTGTTGAGTTGCTTCCTTCTTAATTACTTTACTAACTGTATTAGTTACATTTCTATTACTGTGAAGAATGCCATGACCACAATTAGAAGGAAAGGTTTATTTGGGCTTATGGTGCCATGGGTATAAGAGTCACTCACGGTGGGGCAACATGGCAGCAAGCAGCAGAATACCAAGAGTTCATGGCGTGATCCCCAAGCAGGAAGTAGAGAGAGTGAACTGGCAATGGCACAAGTCATTTAACTCTCAAAGCCCACACCCAGGGTCATTCTCCTCCAACAGGATCACATCTCCTAAGCCTCCCCAACAACATCACCAACTGGGGACCAGGCATTCAAATGCCTGGAACTACTGGGTCCATTCAAATCATCACACTAACCTATTTAAAGACTATATTCTTTGTCATGCATGGTCTATCAATTCTCTCTTCCTTAAATAGTGTTCAGCTAGTGGTGTAGGGGTTCCTCCAAAAGTTTACAGTCAGCACAGAAATGACCCATGAGAGGCAAGAAGGAAATCTGGCTCATTGTGACTTAGTTAACTGGTGTTGATCAAACTTCTAGAGTCTGACACTAGGCAGTTTATTTTAGCCATATTTAAGCATAGCACAATTTTGGGAAAAAAGTTTCCTGATGATGAATGAAGCCTGTGTATACAACAAAGCTTAAGACTTGTTTACACTGAAGCTCTTTACAAATTGCATATGATTTCTTCCATAAAGATGGGTTCTGTTAACTCAGAAACAATGCTCAAGATAAGAGTCTATGGAGAATGACTGAGCTAAACATAACAGCCCAGGGGGGTCAGGAGTGGCTTGACACAGAAATTACCTAGGCTGTTGTAAAGTACAAGTGACATCTCTCAGAAGGATGGGTTTTATGGACTGAGAAGCAATGCTCAAGATCTAGGGAGGAAGAGTCTGGGATAAACAAATATAATAGTCTGGAGGACTTCAGTGAAGCCTGACCCTACAGATAGCAAAAGATTACCAGGTCATAAACTACATCCTTCCCCAGCATTCCATGTGGAACACAGGCAAACATCTACTTCCTTTGAAGAGATAAGCCTGCATGTTTAACTTTCCTGTTTTCCCTGGTGCTTATCTGTGTGCACAAGGACCTTGTACCCTCTACATAGTAGTTAAGCAGAGATTTTGTGGATGCCTGGAGTAATATATATATATTTGGAAAAGTGTTACACCTCAGGCTTTGCAGATAGGCTTTGTGTTGGAATTTCCTTTAGCCATCATTAACTCAGCTGTTTACAACTACACCTAAGCCCTCTCTTCCTGTTTTTCAATTTCTGAAGCCCATCTGGAAGGAAAAGCTTGGAGTTTTTGCAGGCCTTTTAAGAACAGGCATCACATTTTGAATGTCTGCCTGCCCTTCTCAGTTCTGTGGTCCACATGGTAGCACTTAATTATCCTCATTCCACCGTCTGTTTTGCTGACCTTCTCTTGACCTAGCATCGAAAAGAGCAAAGTCGATGGGTGAGAGATCACTTGTCAGTACTGACATGATCAGACATGATCCATGTGCAGAAGGCAGAAGTCAAATAGGGGTTAAAAGCTGCACATTAGCATAACTTAGTTCAACACTGGAAAAATAATGATGATGATGAAGAGGAAGAGGAGAGTGAGAAGGAACAGCAGCAGCGGAAAGGTGAACAATGGCCACCAGCCTAGGGAAGGAGTGCGCTCTGTATTACAAATACTTGAATACGTGGCAGAAGAGAAGGCACTCAGACGTGAGTTTGACAATGAACTTGATTTTAAAAGTATTTTTACACCTGAAATTCCTTAAAGAGCCAATCAATATAAGGGAAAAATCCTTTCTTGCAAAATTTCCAGTTGAGAGTTACAAACTTTTGATGAGAAAATACCATATTTTAAAAGATCATGACATTTATTTTCACAGTTCTGAATTTTTCTTTATTTTTTAACACCATCTTTTGCATTATTAAAGAAAGAGACTAAAATATTCCAGTCAAAATTGAAATGAAGATGTTGTAAGAGTCATCTGAAACTTTTTTGCAAAATGAATCTCTTATCAGGAATCTCCTGGGTAAGTGTACAGCTAACTAATTCTATAACGAACCTGCCATGCATGGTGATAAATGATGTGGTGATACCTGCTGTTTCTTCAAATTTTAATTTACTACTAGGGAAGGAAAGGACTGGAGTTACCATTGAATAGCTTTTTTTTGTTTTTTGTTTTTTTTCGAGACAGGGTTTCTCTGCGTAGCTTTGCGCCTTTCCTGGAACTCACTTGGTAGCCCAGGCTGGCCTCGAACTCACAGAGATCCGCCTGCCTCTGCCTCCCGAGTGCTGGGATTAAAGGCGTGCGCCACCACCGCCCGACTTGAATAGCTTTTTATTGTCATTTCTCTTCCATATTTACTGAATGTAACTAGATATGAAGACAGAAGTGGAGTGCATGGGGCTGAACGGGCTAGTCAACAAATGTAGAGAAAACACGGAAGAAACTATGTCGTGACTGCCAGAAACAAACATAGGAATAGTCGAGAGATTTACATTTTTGAAGGAAGAAAGCTAAAAAGTGCAAGTGGAATTTATTTTAATGATTTATTTAATCCAATATATGAAAATATTTCCATTTCAACATATTATCCATGCAAAATTATTAACAAAATATTTTTATTCATTTTTATATTCCATTTTCCGAAGCTAGTTTCTTTTTTATTGAAATTTTTTTTTCTGACAATGTGTTTGGATCAGTTTCCCTTCCCCCAATTTCTCCCAAATTCCCTACATTTTCACCCCTCACCTTCACACACTTTCTTTCTCTCAGGCAAACAAATGGAAAAAACTACAAATAAACCAAAATGAACAAAAAAGAAAGAAAAAAGAAGACGCACACATACACACCAAAACCCATTAAAACACAAAACTGGAAAACATACAAGCAAAAGAAGAATCAGACAAAAATGCTTTTGAGCTGGGCGGTGGTGGCGCACGCCTTTAATCCCAGCACTCGGGAGGCAGAGGCAGGCGGATCTCTGTGAGTTCAAGGCCAGCCTGGGCTACCAAGTGAGTTCCAGGAAAGGCGCAAAGCTTCACAGAGAAACCCTGTCTCAAAAAAACCCAAAAAAAAAAAAAAAATGCTTTTGAGTTTGTTTTGTTCTGGCCGTCCACTTCCTTCTGCATCTGGATTGTATAGTCTAATCTCACTACATGGTAAGAGTCTTGCAGGTACTTTAAGCTGGCTGTGCTCTGTCTGGAATTCTTCTGTATCTACATCGTCTCATTCCAATACCAACAAGTGATCTTCCATCACCCACAGTCTTGTAGCAAATGGCCAAACAAATGAGAATTAGGGCCCAATTAACAGCAATTATGCATAAAGAATTCACAAATCTGTTTACCTGGACTTAAACAAACATAACATATACGCACAAACATTGCATGGTGCCTCACTAATATGTACAACTTTGTTTATGAGCTTCACTTAAAAAGAAATAAGTAAATGAAAGCAAGAACATTCAGCCTGATGTACCAAAGAACAGTTAATCAGGTACTCTTCATTCATGTTAGTCTCCAAGCAACTCAGCTTTTACTCACTTCATTTTTTAAAATTTTTACTTTTTTAGGCTGTGTTTGTATATGTGTGTGTTTGTGTGTGTTGTGTGTGCACTCATGCACATATTTGTGCACATGCCCACGGAGGCTAGAAGATGTTGAATCCCCCTGGAACTGGTGTTACAGGCAGCTGCAGGCAGTGTGACATGAGTACTTGGAATTAAACCAAAGCCGCAAGCTCTCTTGACCACTGAGCCTACTTCATTTGAAAGAGATGTAATTAGCCAGTTGGCATGTATAAAAATCATGAAGTCCCAGGTTGACCCACCAACACTTCTTATTTACATTTCATTTGTATTGTCAGAATATATGCCAATTTTATGAATTGGTTTTATTTTAATTTTAACTTTTTTTTGCAAATTTTGTATGTGAGTACACTATATTTACATCTTTTTTACCTCTCCCTCTGACCCTCCAGCGCCTCCTGTGTGCCTTTCCCACACCCCCTATAATTCATGACCTCTTCTATAATTATTGCTGTTAGGTACACAAAAAAACAAAACAAAACAATTGTGGGATATTAGTTGAAGATGTATTCCATTAGTTTATACTGTGGAATATTTAATGATGCAAAGATGTGTTGGATTCTTTTATGTTGCATTTGTTTAACTCTGTGAAGCTGTGCCTGTCTAAAACACCCGATTGTTCTAATAAAGAGCTGAATGGCCAATAGCTAAGCAAGAGAGAAATAGGCAAGGCTGCCAGGCAGAGAATAAATAGAAGGAGAAAGAGGAAAAGAAAGGAGCGAGAAAGGGAGAAGGAGAGGAGGACGCCAGGGGCCAGCCACACAGCCAGCCACAGAGTAAGAAGGAAAGCAAGGTATATAGAATAGAGAAAGATAAAAGCCCAGAGGCAAATGGTAGATGAGATAATTTAAGAAAAGCTGGCTAGAAATAATTCAAGCTAAGGCCAGGCATTTATAAAAATAAGTCCCCCTGTATTTATTTGGGAGCTGGGTGACAGGCCCCCAAATATCAAAGAACAAAAAAGAACCAACTACAAATAATGAGTCCAATTAGTGTTGCCCTCGTGTGTGTGTGTGTGTGTGTGTGTGTGTGTGTGTGTGTGTGTGTGTGTGTGTGTAAAATGTTAGGACTGACTGCCTAGGACTGGGAAATCTGTCAGGGGGTCATCCCTGAAGAGAACAAATTTGCTGTCCTGTAGCAGCTATTGACTGCTTGCAGCTCTTCATCTTGGTGTGCGGCCTTGTGAAACTTTCCTCTGTCCACATTTCCATGTCGGCTGAAACCGTGTTGAGAGTGTATGGGTGTATGAACTCCCCAGTCATGTCAGGAAGATGCTCTCTCTCAGCATTTTTTCTCATTCTCTGGATCTTACAGTCTTCATGCCTTCTCTTCTACAAAGATCCCTGAACCTTAGGTGTGGAGTTGTATTGTAGATATTCCAGCTGGGGTGAGCATTCAGCAGTCAGTTGTTGTCTGCTTTTTGGTCAGTTGTGGATCTCTGTAGTAACCCCTCTCTGCTGAAAAAAAAAATGCTTCATTGATGAGTGGTGTGAGATGCACTCATCTATGAGTAGGACGCTAAATATTGAAGCTTTATTGATGTAGAAAAGTGGTACTAGTAGGTTCCCTTCTAGAGTTATGACTTCTGTAGCCACAGGTTCTTGGCTGGGTTCACAGTAACAGGAATGAGCTACCTCCTACTGAATGGGCCTTAAGTCCAATTAGACAACTGTTTGTTAATCCTCAAACATGAGTGCCACTTTTGCACCATTAGGATATCTTATAAGTTCAGTCATTAGTTTTAGTTCTCAGGGTTGATAGCTGAGTAAGACTGTTAATAAATTTTCTCCCTAGGCAGTTTGCATAGCACCTTCCGATATGTTGAAAGCTAGCCAAAGTGCATGGTGTCTTCAGCAATAGGGCCATACTTTCAAGCTGTGTGAGAGGTAATGAAGAGAAATGGCAATAAGCTGGATTGTTTTGAAGGCTCTCCTGGCACTTCAGTTTTTCTTAGATACTCTGTGGCTCCTGGGAGAGCATTATCACTCCCATGTGGGGTAACTCTATCTCAAAAAGAATATATATATATGTTTTTCTAGACAGGGTTTCTCTGTATAAGAGCTACGGCTGTCCTGGAACTTGCTCTGTAGACCAGACTGGCCTCGAACTCACAGAGATCCACTTGCCGCTACCTCCCGAGTGCTGGGATTAAAGGCATGTGCCACCACCGCCCAGCATATAATGTATTTTTAAGTAAGCTTATAAAATAATGTGTTTCCCTATGGCTTTTCAAACATCCTTAGTGTTCTTTCTCTCTCCCTTCTCTCCCCCTCTGTATGACCCTTTCTTACTGCACTCGAGTTAAGCCCCTTCCCCATTTTCTCCATCCACCCTCCATTAGCACCTGTGCTGTACTATCCCTCTCTCTAGGACTCCTCCTCCCTTCCTCAATGGTCTTTTTTTTTTTACTTTCTTGGCTTTTTGTTACTCAAGTTATATATGCAACTCTGAAGATTCAGAACTAGGAACAAGAATTAAAAGAGAGCATGCAGTATTTGTCTCTCTGCTTCTGGGTTACCTCACTCAGTATATTTTCCAGTTCCATCCATTTCCCTGCAAATTTCATGATTTCACTTGTCTCTTCAGCTGAATAGAATTCTATATTATATCTATTATTAGAAAAAAGAAGGAATCAAGTTATCAGCTTTTTAACACAGACCAAATTTATCATTAAAAAACTCCATTCAAATGATCATTCAAAGAATAATTTAAAACACACACACACACACACACACACACACACACACCTGTGTGTAAAGGGAAGGAAAATGTTCAAATTTTAGATGGTCTTTTAATAAAAAACTTAGAGCCAGATATTGGGGTGAAAGCTGAAAGATCAGAGAAGCAGAGCAAGCTACAGCCAACCTCACCTCACCAACTCCTCAATTGATCCTGTTTCCACAAATCCTCAGACTGAAAGCCTGTGATTCCTCACCCGAAAGGGTCTCAGCTGACTGCTTTAGTTCCTGTCTCCTCACCCCTTATACCTTTCTCCACCCTGCTGTCACTTCCTGGGATTAAAGGCATGTGTGCTTCCCAGTACTGGGATTAAAGGTGTGTGCCACCACTGCCTAGCTGTTTCCCGTGTGGCCTCGAACTCACAGAGACCCAGACAGATCTCTGCCTCCCAAGTGATAGGATTAAAGGTGTGTGCCACCACTGTCCGGCCTCTATGACTAATCTAGTGGCTGGCTCTGTCCTCTGATCCTCAGGCAAGCTTTATTCGGGTACACAATGTATCACCACAGGAAAAAGTATGACTAATGAAAGGACTGAAGAAATAGCACCTAAAATATATTTTCACTCACTGTTTTGACCCCATTTCCTCTCACTCTTAACTGTTCTGACAAAAAATAGATAGATAGATAGATAGATAGATAGATAGATAGATAGATAGATAGATAGATAAGTAGATTTAAAACTGGAGTTCGCCGGGTGGCAGTGGCACATGCCTTTAATCCCAGCACTTGGGAGGCAGAGCCAGGCGGGATCTCTGTGAGTTCGAAGCCAGCCTGGTCTACAGAGCGAGATCCAGGACAGGCACCAAAACTACACAGAGAAACCCTGTCTTGAAAAAGAAAAAAAGAAAAAAAACCCTTCAAACTGGAGTTCTGCTTCTCTTAGCATCAAGCACACACAGATGGTGATGATGCAGACAGATAGGTCCCATTTGTGTGATGATGTTTTAAACAGGAGTGATACATAACTCATGGTAAACCTGCAAAGGATGATTGGACGAGCTAGATGCAGTATGTGGGAAAATCTCTGGAGACTAGAACTAATCCCAACTCTGCTGCTTTCAGTTCAGTATTCAATGAATCATAAGCTAGTTGACATTTTATTATAAACAGGCTTTTTATTAGGTGACTTTTGCTCAATGGTAGGTTAACCTAAGTATTCTAAGGATGAATAAAATAGGTGTCTTATTTACAGTTTCCATTGCTGTGATAAAATACCATGACCAAAATCAACTTATGAATGAAAGGATTCGTTTTATCTTATAACTTGTCGTGCATCACTGATGAAAGTTAGAACAGGAACCTGGAGGCAGGAGCTGATGCAGAGGCCATGGAGGGGAGCTGCATATTGGCGTGCTCCTCATAATTTTCTCAGCCTGCTTTCTTATAGCACCCAGGACCACCAGCCCAGTGGTAGGATTATCAGCCCAGGGATGGCACCACCCACAATGACCTGGGTCCTCCCCCATCAATCACTAATTAAGAAAATGACCTACAGACTTGTCTACTGCCCTATCCTATGTAGGTATTTTCTCAACTGAGAGTCCTTCCCAAATGACTCTAACTTATATCAAGTTGACATAAAACTATCCAGCACAGTAAGTCAGGCAGGCTAAGCTATGAGATTCAATAAGTTAGATGTCTTAGAATAATTTTCTTTCCCTTTTTCCTTTTCACACTGCCCTTAAACTCACTATGTAGCTGTGGATGATCTTTAACATCAACCCCTCCTGCTCCCACCTCCTAGGTTCTGAGTTGCAGCATGCAGCACCATTCCCAGTTTTATGTGGTGCTGGGGCACACATTTTACCAGTTGACCTAGGTCCCCAGTACAACACTTTCAGTTTAAAGATCTTTTCAACAGTGGCTTAGATGGGATATCACTTCATCATCACTTGAGGGACATCTGTAATAACTTCCCAATTTATCAGCTTTTAAGTTTATAACAGCATGTTATTTATCTCATATTGTTTGACTTGTTGGGTTTTTTAAAGGTTATTTCTATATTTGTTAAATGAATGATGTTTAAAAGAATATTACATTATTGTGTTAAGGATTTGTGCTCATGAATGCCATGGCATGCATGGGAGTCAGTTCTCTCCTTCCCCGATAGGGGGCCTGGGGAGCAAACTCAGGTTTTCAGGCTTGGCAGCAAGCACCTTTAACCACTGAACCATCTCAACAGCCTATGAATTCTTAATTACTAAAGATTTAAGAGAAGGAAACTATCAGAGGATGGAATTTAGTCCTCCTTTCCATCCTTCATCTTACGATTCTGGCTTTCTAAAATACCATTGTTGACTTGTTCAAAATACAATGCTGTGGAAAAATTAACTAGACAACACATTTTAAAATATCACTGATCTCTCTCTCTCTCTCTCTCTCTCTCTCTCTCTCTCTCTCTCTCTCTCTCTCTCTCTCTCTCTCTCTCGTTCTTTTCTCTCCACAGTGACTGTTTTGAGCCCAGCAGAAAAAGGTAAGTGTATATTGTGAACTGTGTTGGTTAGGAATGTATCATGTATCCTTTTCTTTTTCAAAAAGTAAATTATAAAAAGTCTATAAGCTGAGCAACTTTACAAAAAGTATGCTTGGTTCATTAGAACATTTAGGGTGATTTTTTTAAAAGGAAATTTACTCAGAAATAGGTCAAATAATATTTTCAGTGGCCCTTTTAACTATAAGATAGCAATTAGAAATTATCAAGATTCATGGTGACATGGACGTAGGTAATCACATTATCTTCCATAGTGACACCTAAGCTCTCTCTTGTTCTGCCATTATTGTCCTAGCTACCTGACCTTCTTCCCAACCCACACCCTCTTTTAGATATAGAGTAAGGGTCCCACAGGATATGACCATCACAGTTCCTGTATGTTCTTGTGTTCCTCTCAACAGATCATCACCATCTTAGCTTGACCTACAATTTTTTGAAAACACTGAGACACTTCGAATTTAAAATGTGTAAGCTAATCATGAGTCTCCATGAACAATTAGTTTTACATTATTTTATCAGTAAGATCCAGAGTATATAGAGTGTAGTTTATAGTGTCACTTTTAATTCTCATTTTATGGGAGTTTGTTGTTCGAATTCATTGACCTCCCAGCATTCAGGATCTGCTGTGTTACTGTTCTGCTTTGCTGTTGCTCATTTAACATGGATAACAGATCAGTAGGAATGGGAGACAATGGACAATAGTACTTAAAAGTGTGGGCTCTAGAGCCGGATTGAATTTACAGCTCTGCTCTTTTTTTTCCTAATAAAATATTGTACCCTCATGCTATTATTTGCATACATAATAGAAACAATAATACTACCTAATTTGTGAAGATGTTATGAAGACAGTTTAATTGCACATAAAGCAGTTAGAACAAAGGTGAATAGAGCACATCCTAAAAGCTCAATAAACATGTACTGGTATTGTGACAGCAATAGAGCAAGTCTTAAGTTGCCATTTATTCTTATGTATGGTTCTTAAAGTCAGAAATCATCTTGTATAAATACTAAATAATTATAAATATCTCCTGTTACAAACTTTCAAGATCAGCTGGATGGGGACTTAAGTGATATTCTACCATTAGAGGCATAATAACAATGTTCTTATTATTCCAAATAATAATAATAACTTATTGTGCTTGGTATCCTGCTAATACAAAAATGTATAATTTTATTGTCTCTTCTGATTCTAAGAGTCCTAAGTTCTTTTCTCATGACAATCCTTAAATTTACCCGCACAGTAAGCAATGATATTAGATTTTGCTTCTACAGTCTGTAATGGGATGTAGTGGAATTTAGGAGACAGAAGGTCTAGGTTGGAGATCTAGCTGTGTCGTTTGCTAGCTCTGTGACCTTCATCAGGTAACTTACTTTCTTTGAACTTTAATTTCTATAAAAAAAAAAAATAACAGCCCTTTGACATCGCAAGGCTTTTCTGTAAGCTAATAAATATCTGTAGCTAGTTTGCTTTGTTAGGAATCCTGACATAAAAAAGTAACAATAGAGATGTTAACACCCAACAAAGCAGACTTGCTACAGACAGTAAGCTAATGACTATCTGAGGTACTTAATAACTGTGCATTTGTGATTTGTCTCCAACAACATTGAACCTTTAAAGTAGACTAAAATAAGTAACATGACTGTCAGAAGGAAATGAAATCTCCAAATCACATGACTTTTCATTGTCTCCAAAATTTAAGGAAACTGTAGTCAAACATACTGGAAAAGGTTTCTGTTTTTGTCTGCTTTATGGCTCCTATACTGGGTCAAATAGTCTTCCACCAAATTTCATGGCCACCTGAAACATTGGGATGTGTCCCTCTTTGTAACAGGATTTGGGGCCATATATGTAACTATGTCAAGGTGAAGTCATACAAGATTAGACTTGTGTTCTAAAGGAGATTTGGATATGTAGATAGAGAAAAGAGCCTCGGATAGGAGGAAGGGTGGTCCTGGTGCCTCAAATGAGTACTGAAGATTATCTGCAACCAAAGGAAGCTAGGGGAAAGCAGGGAAGAATTTGGTGCTGGAGTTTTGAGCAAGAGTATACTCCAGAACTGTGAGGGAATACATTTCTCTTTTGTAAAGCACCCAGGTTTAGTTTCCTAAATCCCCAGGAAACTAATAGAGTACCTGGTAAATTTCAAATTTCAAAGTTCTCTTAACAGTGCTTTAGAAATTAGGAGAGTTGTAACAGTAACAGATAAGTAAGACAGACCTATCTGCAATTAGTTGACTTTGCCACTTACCATATGTATGACATGGGGAAATTAAGCTAAGTTTTACTTTCCTCCTTTGTAAAATGGAGATAACACTTACCTTCTGTGGATATTTTGAGCAAATATTTTAGCATAGTGTCCGGTACATGATAAATATAAGTAGTAGTAGGTACTATTACCATCTGATGATGATAATTGCTGGTACTAACATTAGAAAGAAACTGAAAGGTTCTTCTAAGAAGTATGACATATTCCAGATCTATAATTTCTCCTTATTACACTTGTAAATAAATGGTCAAAGTTCATGTATTCATATTGAAGGTCAGTTGAGATCCAAAGAAATCAAATATTTTTACTTGGTCATATTGATTCTTATAAAAAAAAGAATAGAGGCTAAAGTCCAGGTCGTCTGAAGTGCATATCACAGTGTACTGTATCTAACTTTGGTGATTCAGGATTCCAAAAAAATTTTAAAGGCATAACACCCTATCTTCTTTTATACTAAAATATGATAATAATATGTTTATTTTGCTTTTATAAGTATATTATAAAGATGATCTTCCTCAGCATGATACTATGTTAAAGATCTTGATTGCAGAAATTTTCCTTTTGTTGACCCTGCAATGAAGATTGTCTCAGTTCGGGTTTCTATTGCTTCAAATAAACACCATGACCCAAAAGCAAGTTGGGGAGAAAAGAGTTCATTTGGCTTGCATTTCCACAGCACTGTTGTTCATCACTGAAGGAAGTCAGGACAGGAACTCAAACAGGGCAGGACCCTGGAGTCAGAAGTTGATACAGAGGCCATGGAGGGGTGCTGCTTACTGGCTTGCTCCTCATGGCTTGCTCAGCCTGCTTTCTTATAGAACCCAGGACCAGCAGCCCAGGGATGACTCCATCCACCATTGCCTGCCCGCCACCTCTCCATCAATCACTAATTGAGAAAAAGTCCTAAGATAGATCCCGTGGAGACATTTCCTCAACTGAGGCTCCTTCCTCTTTGATTACTCCAGCTCGTGTCAAGTTGACACACAAAACTAGCCAGTATAAGGATCAGGGATAAGCTAACAATTGGAAATTTAATAAGAACCAGGAATGAGGTGAGGCTAAAAATAAACTTAAGAATGACATGGGCATCAGATATGATCCATCATTAAGTCCAAATATAATTAAGAGTAATACAGTGCTCACAGTTGCTCATCTTCCCAAAAGGCGATTAATCATTGTAAACAAAAGTTCAGCTCATCCTCTGCAGATTCATTAGATTTTTTGATGGTTTACATTCTAAATTCTCTGGGTTCTTCCTTAAAGTTAAATGATTGTAATTACTTACCTTCTCAGAAATTGATGTACTTTATAAATATTAAAGCTATTATGAACTTGAGCCCCCCCCCAAATTGATAGGTGGTGTCTAGCTCCCTGTACTCCAGAATGTAACTTTATTTGGAGTAATTAAGTTCAAATGAGATCACTGGAGTGGGCTCCAATTCAGTATGATTGGTGTCTTCAAGATAGAACGGAGTTTGGATACAGATGGGTATAGAAGAAAGACTGTATTAAAGACAGAGGAAGAAGATGGTTGTGTACATGCCTAGGAAGAGGCCTGAGACAGAAGCAACACCTTTGATTCCTTATCTTGGCTTGTCTCCAGAATTGTAAGGAAACAAATTTCTATTGTTTAAGGCACTTAGTCTGTAGTAAGTACTTTATTGTGGCCTAAAAAAAAAAAAAAAAAAAAAAACTGATACAAGAGCTTAATCATATGTCTTGAAAATCCAGAGTATGGAAATACCTGCTTTGTGTCAGCTTCACAGTTATGCTAACCTTAATTTACAGCTGATATATTAAAAATATGCCAGGATTGTAAGAGAGAGCTAAGAGAAAAGACCCTTTGCTACAGTAAGAGCTTTTATGGTCTTTTCCAGATTGTATAGGAAATCTTCAGTATGGTTTTGAGCAATTATCTCTGTGCTATTCATCTTTTCTTTAATTGTTTAATGTTTTAACTACTTATTCAAGACAGTCTTGGTATATAGCCCCTGCTGCCCTGCAATGTACAATCCTCCTGTCTCAGCCTCTCAAGTGTTAAGATCTTCAGTTATAAACCACCATACCCAGCAAACTGCATTTCTTTATGGCATGCAGGATTAAACCCAGGACATGATAGGAAAGAACTCTGCCACTTATGTCCCCAGTCAGTGATTTTTTTTTTTTGAAACAGGACTTCTCTGTGTGACAGCTCTGGCTTTCCTGGAACTCCCTCTGTAGTCCAGGCTGGCCTTGAACTCATTAAGATTCACCTGCTTCTGCCTCCCCAGTGCTGGGATTAAAGGCATGTGCTACCACTGCGAAGCTAGTGTTCTTAATGATGCATGATTTTTAAAAAAGGCAGACTATGTATCTGCTCAATGCTTGATAGCTGTAATATATAAGAAATACTTTTAAAAAAGCAAAGCCCCAAATAAAATCAATTTGAAAATGGGAAATAGATCTAAATAGACATTTTCCCAAAAAGACAGCCAAATGGTCAGTGGATACATTTTATAAAGCTCAATGTGACTATTAGGGAAAATGAAAATGAAAATAAAGCCAAAATGAGATTATTTCACTCCAATAAGAATTGCTATTGTCTTCTTAAGAAGACAAAAAGAAGCTGTAGAAGTGACTCAGTGGTTTAAGAGCACTGGCTGGTCTTTAGTTTGATTTGTACTCTTATAGATTTTTTTCCATACACTTAGAAATAGAAGTATAAATGTATATATGTATATAGTCTTGACTTTTTTTAAATTGAGTAACACTGTGCCTATTATTCTATGACTTAGTTTTTTACTTGCCAGTTTCTTCTCCCTAGTAATACATGCAAGTATTTTTTTAAAAACTTTTTATTGATTCTTTGTGGATTTCACATCGTGCACCCCGATCCCATTCATCTCCCCCACCCCTTCATATCTTCCCTCTGCCCTTGCAACCACTCCCCAAATAAAGGAAAATTTAAAAGAAAAAAATCTTGTCATGGAAGCTGTAGTGTCCACACAACTTGCAAGTGCATTGCAAAGAGTCTTTGGTCTGCTTCAATGCCTCTGGTTTCTACTGCACCATCAATGCTGGTCCTCACTGGGGCTCCTCTTGGATATCCTGTTGTTGCCTTGTGTCATGGAGATCCTGTAGCTTTGGATCTGTAGGACCAGCCCCTTCATATGCTCTAGCAGTTCATAGATGGAGTGGATGTTTAGATGGGCCAACTCATAGCCCTGGTTCTGGGCCTGGGTAGTAGCTGAGTTGGTCAGCCCACCAGCTCTCCCCGTCCTCACTAGCAGGGTGAGCTCTCCAGCACTGCCGTGGCTAGTTCACCCTGTGCAGCAAGGAGCAAGAGACAGGGCCAGTTCTCCTGCTCTCATGCCCTCAGGGCTGGTTCACCTGCACCCACACCACCAGGGCCAGCTCTATTGTCCTGCCCAGTCGAGATTCAGGGTCTGCTGCAGCTAGTGAGGGGCAGGACCAGCTCTCTCACTCTCATGACTCCAGGGCCAGCTGTCATGCCTGCCACAGTGGGCAAAGGGGTGAGGGAGGTCATTTCTCCCCTGCCCATGCCACTGCATGGCAAATGAGGGGTGGGGCCAGCTCTCACAGTCTTGGGGCTGGCTTACCTGTCCCCTCAACAGGGTCAGCTCTACTGTGCTGCCCAGTCAAGGTGCAGGGGCAGCTCTCCAGAGTGCTGCAGCCAGTGAGGGGTGGGACCAACTCTGTGCAGCCCTTGGATATCAACATGGTCCCAGGAGGCAGTCCAGATCAGAGACATCCACATGACCTTTAGTGATGACATGGGCCACGGACATTGACACAGACTCTTGCTGCTGTATGCCCACAGACCCAGACGTGGCCCTCAGAGGCAGCATGGGCTGAGACTTCACCATGGCCTCAGGTGGCTCCACAGGCTACTCACATCAGGCTGTTCCTTTCCACCTTGTGTCTCCAGATCCATCTCTCTTCATAGTGCTCAAGCTATTCCATTTCTCTTTCTCTCCCATCTCTCCACCCCATACTTGGACATCATAATAGCTCATGCTGCAAGCAGAATCTCTGGGTGTTTTCTTCCTGCCCACTCTGTGTTGGCAGGCAGGCCCCTGGGAGTCTTCAAGTGTTTGTCCAACCTAGAGCTTCCAAAGAAAATAAATCTCTGGGCAAAGTTAGACACAGCATATTAAAACTGTAGTTCAACATAGAGTTATCCAGTCTCAAGGTTGAACCAGCATCACAACCAACTGGAGAGATTAGCAGATAGGCTACTGCTGACAAGTAAACACAGCAAGACATGTCCAGTCGGTTGTGGGTCTCCATCCTGCAGGCACTGCTCTTCCTCCTGGGCAAGGATGCAGCTCCGGGAGTCACAGTGAGTCGTATAGTGGTCGGTTTTCTCAAAGGAAGAAGGCACAGGCCCACTAGCACTTGTGTTTGTTACTGACTCTATTATGGGCAGTGCAATTCACCTTTCTCCAAGAAGCAAGAACAGCGACCACTGTTCTCCAGTTCTGCCTCACTTCATAGCACACAAACCACCTGCCTTCCATTTCTCCGCCACCTGTTTGCTCACTTCTTTCTCTTCCATCACTCCATCACCTACTTATTCACTTCCCACAGCACCCAGCTGAGCCATCACATTGGCCCTTGCATATATTTCAAGGTAATTTTGGTCCTTGACATTTGGACATGTCTCTTGATTAGAGACATCTAAATGTACCTAATTTCTAAAGCCATGATTTCCTTATGCTTTGGCTCTTCTCTTCTTAGTCTGGAACTATTATATGCTCATACCTTCTGAACATGCCCCTGTAATTATCTCCATTTTTATGAGATTGCTTTCTGATGAAGGTGTATATTGATTCAAGATCGTGAATGTGGCTGGGCATGATGGTGCATACCTTTAATCCCAGTACTCAGGAGACAGAGTCAGATTTCTGTGAGTTCAAGGCCAGCCTGTTTTGCATAGTGAGTTTCAGGTCAATCAGGGCTGTATATAGAGATTCTGTCTCAAGAAAAAAAAAAAAAGAAAAGAAGAGAAGAAAAAAAGAAACCATCTCATCAAAATGAGAGAGAGAGAGAGAGAAGTTGCCACAGTAAACCCAATGGTTCCCACCCTGGCTTGTGTTCCCATCAACACTGCTTGCAATTCTTCAGTCTAGAGTGCTCAAATATATTTGAATATAGCTATTGAGAAAAAAATAAAAATATTAGTCTGGGAAATTAGAGTTGTTCTTTATTTTGCTAAATGTCAGAAAATCTATGATTAAAAAATTCAAGAAAAAGCCTCATTTTTGGATCTCTTTGCTTTCTGATTTTGTCAGACTTATTGAGACACAATTTATGAAAACTGGGAGAAAGCGATTTTAAGTATTCAGGTTAATGACCTTTGACAAATATGGATAATGATGTAAACACCACCACAATTAAAAATATAAAATATTAACATTATCTCAAATTATTCCATCTGCCCCATTAGCAAACAGTTCTCTCATCCATACCTCTGTACCACTGATTTTAATTTTTGTCCCTTATAGTTTTATTTTTTCATAATGTCATATAAATTGAATCATACAGAGTATAACCTCTTTTTTTTTTTTTTTGGTTTTTCGAGACAGGATTTCTCTGTGTTGCTTTGCGCCTTTCCTGGAACTCACTTTGGAGACCAGGCTGGCCTCAAACTCACAGAGATCCGCCTGCCTCTGCCTCCCGAGTGCTGGGATTAAAGGCGTGTGCCACCACCGCCCGGCTCAGAGTATAACCTTTTATATGTGGCTTCATAGTAGTATACAGTTTTAGGATTCCTCCATGTCACTGCACACATGAATAGTTGCTTCTAATTGTCAGTTAGTGGTGCACATTGCAGTTGTACTACAATTTGGTCTTTCACTCACTAGTTTAGGTGCATTTGGATTCTTTCCATTTCTGAGCTACTTTGAATGAAGCTGAGCAAAATATACATGTATAGGGCTGAGGACATAGCTCAGTGGTAGAGTGCTTGGCTGCCATGTGCTAAAATTTCCAGAACCATTTTTTTAAAGTGAAAGAAATATATGTGCCTTTGTGGAAATATGTCTTTATTTTTCTTGGTGAATACTAAGGAGAAGGATTTGGGGCTCGTGTATCATGGTTAACTGGATAAAGAGCTGTCCAAGTGTTTACATCCATGTTGCTGCCCTCTTTGCTTCCCTACCAGTGTATATGACAATGCTGGTTGATCTAAATCGTTGCTGTCACTGTTACTCATTTGTAGCTTTGTTTATTTTTATCATTCTACTGCGGATGAAGCAATGTCTCCTTGTGACTTTAGCTTGTAGCTCTGTAATGACTGCAGATGCTAAGCATCTTTCACGTCTCGTTGCCATCTAACTCTTCTTTGGGGAAGTATCTGGTTAAGTCTTTGGCCCATTTCATTGAGTTGTGAAACATCTTTAAATGTCTGGGTACAGGCCTCAGTTTTTAAACAAATCTGTTTTCCTTTCCATGCTGCAAAATTAAGATCAATAGGAGGGTGTTGCCAGGAAACATTTTTCTGTATAAAAATGTCTCACAGAATATTCCAGCAATAAGGTGCACTGACCCCCTAGGAGTTGATTGATTCCATATTACTTCAAATATTCAAACAAAAGCTAGACAACTGGTTATTAAGGGTGTTGTAAAGCAGGTGTTGCGTGTCTTCTAGACTGTTATGCCAAATAACATCCCAGATGCCTTAAAACTTTGAAATTTTATGATATTAAAATCAAGTCAGCATCATGTTCCTGAGATAGATTTATAGGTTGAATCAACCTAATGTAATATATTCGAAGGGAGCCAGCCTCTGATGGGTAGTGCTCCTGTCACTTCCCCAGCCAGAGAGAATCGATTCATAAATCCCCAGCCACAATATAGACAACAGGTAATCTGCTTCCCTGTAAAGTCTGCTGTGAACATTCCTACCAGTGTGGAATCACCAGGGTCCTTTAACTCAATTTCTACATACAGACTAACGATATCCCCGTTATCTCTTTTGAGCTATGAGGGAAGCCAAGTACTGTTAACCAAAAGATTAGCCCCGTTCACTGCTGTATACCCAACATGAATGAATCAATGAGATATTGGCTAGACATCAAGTAGAGGACTAGAAACAAACCATTTTCTTCATTTTTAACAAACCCATGGTGTCTCTGCCCCTAAAGTCTTGTGTAATTTTTATTACCATTTCTTAGAAAATA
Source organism: Peromyscus leucopus (assembly GCF_004664715.2). Taxonomy (NCBI): domain Eukaryota; kingdom Metazoa; phylum Chordata; class Mammalia; order Rodentia; family Cricetidae; genus Peromyscus; species Peromyscus leucopus. The sequence goes on along the minus strand of NC_051083.1, from coordinate 64,312,382 downwards.
AACCACCAAGAGTTAAGAAAAAAGGAGAATAAATTGTTTAATAAGTTATTCAAATATGTCAGATGTACCCAGGCATTTTAAAAAATTAGTACTCATAAAAACTTTGTGAGACAAGCATTTTTGTGTGTATTATAAATGTTGTTTATTGATACATTTAAACATATTTTGTACATATTGCATACATGTGTATTTGTATGTACATATTGAGAAGCTAACTAGCTTCTCAAGGATACATAATTTAGAGGGAATGCTTTGTTTTGTGGTATATGTATCTTATGGGTATATATGTATGTGGCTGTGGGCACACCTGTTGACATCAGAGGACAAATCTCAACTGTTGGTCCTCACCTTTCCACCTTGTTGAGACAGGGTCTCTTATGCTGCATTAAGCATGCTTTAGCTAGTGGGATGGAGAGATTCCTCAGTGATAAAGAGCACTTGCTGCTATTACAGAGGGCTCAGGTTTGGTCCCCAGAACCCACATTTTGTTGCTCACAGTAACTCCAGTTCTAGATGATCTCTTCTGGCCTCTTGGGGCATCTGCATGCATGTGGTATACCTACATACATATACTTGAGCACACACATACATGTAAAGTAAAATAAATCTTTAAAAAGAAACAGACTAGCTGGCCCATGAACTGCTGGATATCCTGTCTTAATCTCCCGTCCTGTAGGCATGCTGGGATTATAAGCACTTGTGCTTGGGCAACTGCCTTGGAACTCATTGTCAAGCAGCACATTTACCCACTGAGCCGTCTCCCCAGTGCCCTTTTGTTTGATTTTTGTTTTGCTTCTGGGAGAGAAACTCAAGGCCTCAAACAAGCCAGGCAAGGGCTTTGCTATAGAGCATCATCCCTACCCCAAGGATACACTGTTATTAAATTGTAACAGGAATCTTAAAAGGTCTTATTAATAAAAAGCCCGGAGCCAGATATTGGGGTGAAAGCTGAGAGATCAGACGAATAGAACCATCCAGCCACAAGTTCTTACCGCTAGGAAATCCTCAGCCCAAGAGAACTACTTCCTGTATACTCCCACCTTATATACCTTTCTGTGCTCTGCCATCTCATTTCCTGTCTCTGCCCAGCTCTATCACTTCCTGTCTGTCTGTCCAGACCTCCAGACCTCTACTAGTGCTGGAATTAAAGGCATGTGCCTCCACACCTGGCTCTGTTCCCAGTGTGGCCTTGAACTCATAGAGATCCAGATGAGTCTCTGCCTCCCGAATGCTAGGATTAAAGGCGTGTGATACCATTGCCTGACTTCTATGTTTAATATAGTGGCTGACTTTATCCTCTGATCCCAAGGCAAGCTTTATTTGTTAGAGCACAAATAAAATATCACCACATTAAATGGCAAAGCCAGAGTACAAATGAATCGTCTGATTCCAAATCCATTTTGATTTACCTGACACCTCAGTGCCAGACCTCTTTAACACAGAAAAAAAAAACTGAGAAGGGGTATAGATTAGTTAGTTTCGATCTGACACAATTATCTCACAAAGGCAAATTAAAGAAGGAAGGATTTATTTCAGCCCATAATTCGAGTGGTTACAATCCATCATTTGGGGGAGCATATTGGTGGATGTATGAGGCAGCTAGTTACATTGCATTGACAATCAAGAAACAGAGACATAAATACCGGGCCTCAATTGACTTATTTTTCATTTTTTTATTCAGTCAGTCCACAATATGGTACCTCCCACATACAGGATAGATTTTCTTTCTTCAGTTAAAGCTCTCTATAACAGCCTCACAGACACACCCAACAGTGTGTCTCCTAGGTGATTCGAAATTCAAATATGTTGACAAAGATTAATACTGTAATTCTCATCCATAAACGTATGTATTTTATTCTTTTGGCATTATGTACCAACTCCTAATGCATAGGGACTAGAGAAAGCTCTTTGGAACTTGAAAATGCTAAGATTCGGGATATTGGTGTAGTTCAGTGGTTAAATACTTACCTAGTATATGTACGGTGCAAAGAGAAAGAGTGATCTAGTTCATGCCAACTAAAACAAAGCTCCATTTTTGCATAATGGCTGGTAAATTTACAATATAATCCTCAAGAACTGGTAACATAGGTGGGGGCCGGAGAGATTGTTCAGTGTTTAAGATCACTTGCTGTTTATGTGGAGGACCCAGGTTCGATACCCACCACCCACTTGGTGGCTCACAACCACCAACTGTAAGTGCAGTTCCTGGAGATGAGATGTTTCCTTCTGGCCTCCTCAGGCACAGCACACATGTGGCGAACATGCACATAAAATGAATTAATTTATAAACATAAATTAAATCTTTTTAGGAACTTTAAAAAGAGTTGGTAACATAACCAGCTTTATAAAAGGTTTGTATAAATTGATGAGCAGTAGATGCCTAGTGGGTAATTAGTATACTTTGGATGAAAGCCTAACTTTTGAAGTTGACATTAATAAAAAAGAAACTATGCTTTTCAAAATATAATGCCACATGTCACCAGAATGGTATACCGCTATCAGAGAAACTCCTAGGGGTTAATTAGCTAAACCCTGGAACCAACTGATAAATTCAAATGCTAGGGTTAGATAAATCATGGAAATAACGTGAGTAATTCTTCAATTTTCATCAGATGTTCTCAGAACCTTGGACAAAAAACTCTGGGCCTCTTTCTCATTCTGCCTGCTCCTTCAGCTCTCTGCCACACAGGCTCCGGCTCTGCTGGAGTTCCCACAGCAGTTCAAGTGAAGTGAGGCAATGTCAGGAGCAGCACCTCATCGTTAAGTGCTCCGCTCAAAGGAGCTGTAACTGCCTAGCTGGCAAATTTCCCCCTCATCATAATTTGAGGACTTCTCTCCCGAGCCAAAATGGAGATTTTAATAAGGACTCTCAATGGCTAGATCTACAACTGCTGTTCCTATTTGAATTACAGTGCATAATTGCAAGATCCTCCGCTCTCCCAATTTTCCCTCACTACCAACACAAATGCTTTTAGTCATCAACTGGTATGAAAGATGTTACAGAAAATAATCTCTTTTTAAACTGAAGAGCCTCTAACAATAGCTTTTAAAGAAGAAAAAAGAAAAGGTATGTTAGATAGTTGCCACAGTAACAGCCTTGGCATTTGTGTGTCTGCGAACGTGTAGGGAAGGAAGCTGCTTTACCTTCTCACTTTGCTGCTCCTCTTGCTGCACTCACAACAGTCTATGACATCCATTTCTAAGCCTACAGGAATGTATGTGAAACTCTCCACCCCCCCCCCCCACATATTTCCCACTACCTCCTAAGAGCAAAACAGCAAAGGCGGCCTACCGCCCAAAGATGTTGCTAATAACAACTTTTTAAAGCTCCTTCCAGCATGGCATTTTAGCTTCCATGATTTTTATCAAGGTGTTTTTGAGGCATTATTTTAGGGAAAGTACGTAAGTAGTCATTCTCATTTCAGAAGCTATTCCATAACGGGCTTCCCACATTACAACACAGTGATGAAACGCAGAACAACTGCCTGCTTAGAGGAATTTTTTTCGTTGGCATTTGGCCACGTTCTGGTCATCTTGCAAACCTCTGCATCTGGTGAAAGGAAAGAAAAAAAAGGCACTTGGAAGACTTTGGGTTTTCATGTTGTTACCCTAACTCCAGTAGCTTCTGATGCTCCACAACTAATCACTGCCAGATAAGCGAAGAGCTCCACTGTGCCTGTTTTCTGAAGATTAAAAAAAAAGATGCTTTTCCATTTCATTTCAATGTCAGTGAGTAGTGACAGCTCAGGGTTACAGTTCATGAGCTATTTGATTTCTCTAGTGATTTGAAACCTCACTGGAGCATCATATTTTAAAAAAGATTCAGTGTCCCTGGGGTTTACAAGGATGGTTATTCTAGACACAAAAATTAATTATACAAAAGTATGCCTACCAGGTGTGGTGACTTGTGTCTGTAATTCCAACACTTGTGAGACGGGAACATTGCCAAGACCACTCTTGGCTACATAGTGAGTTTCAGGCCAGCTTGCACTACAATGTGAGAACTTGTCTCAAGGAAATATCCAAGGAGAGAGGAGCACAGGGGAGAAATATGCTGCATGTTTTTAATGCAGGAAGAACTAGACTGCCACATATTTGAGAGCAAAGCTTGGGGGCATTGTCTATACAGAGGAATGCACAAATATGAAACTCATGAGTTCTCTCTGCATTTCAAGAAGAGTCACTTCAAAGCACTGGCAGAGGTAAAGTTCTTGTCTGCCAGGAATGTTGGAGCAATCTTCCTCCTTGAAATGGTAAGCTGGACAACCAGACGGCCTAAAGGCCCTGTTCTCCTGTTCTTCAGAATGACCTGAGGGTGGGTTGCTAAATCCTTGGGCTCTAAAAGTCAGATACTGATTCAGTCTTTAGGAAAGGATATACAGTGCATTTTTTAAATTCAGTTTTTAAAATGTAGTTTGTGTGTGTGTGTGTGTGTGTGTGTGTGTGTGTGTGTGTGTGTGTATTCACACACATGTGCCACACTGAGAATGTGGATATTAGGAGATAGCCTGTAGGAGTTGGTTCCCTTCTACCACCTGGGTCCTAGGGATCCAGTTCAAGACATTAGCCTTGATAGATGCCTTTACCCACTGAGCCATCTCAACAACCCTGCACACTGCAGTTTGCTGCTTGCTGCCCTAAGGAAAGGAGCTCAGGACTGGAAACAAGTACACCCTGATTCTGATTCCATTGCTTTCACACCCTCCATGGGTAATCACTTACCTTCCCTGGACTTCAGTTATATCAGACTGAGAAGGCTGAGCTGGACGGTTGCTCTAGTCTCCTCCAAATTGTGAAACTGTTGCCAAATCTATAGAATATGGCCTACTTTATCAATCTACTGAATAACCGTGACTTTGATATTTAGCCTCATGATCTCCCATTTTATATCTATCAAAACAAATCCACACCATATAAATCATTGGATAGAGGAATGAGATGCAGCTGTTTCCAATTCCACAGCTCAGCCAAGTATTAATGTGTGATAGAACTTGGGCCAAGTTAAAGTACCACATTTTCCATCTCAATCATTTGGAATAAAAGATATGATAAATACCCTTAGGATACTTGCATCCATTCATGTAACCAAACTGATTGAATCGCATTACCATTGAAATGCATGGTGACAATGTAAACATAAAATTATCTTATTCTGATGCGTTTAAAACCAGAATCCATACTCCCATTCCATTCTGAATTAACTTGAATGAATGCATCCCTTCTCCCTAAGATAGTAACAAAATCATAATGGCAAAGAATAACATATTAAGGAGAATATTTTAAAGTCTTGAGAAAGATAAAAAAAAATATGAGAATTCTTTACAAAAGCTGTACTGTGAAGAGAGAAACACTCTCATTTATTAGTGATAAGAATGTAAATAAGCCAGGCGGCGGTGGTGCACGCCTTTAATCCCAGCACTCAGGAGGCAGAGCCAGGTGGATCTTTGTGAGTTCGAGGCCAGCCTGGTCTACAGAGCAAGATCCAGGAAAGGTGCAAAGCTACATAGAGAGACCCTGTCTCGAAAAAACCAACCAACCAACCAAACAAGAATGTAAATACAGTTGTAAGTTTTATTAATGGAAATTTGACAATTATCTGTGGATCCCAGTTTGAAGATGTACAAAACAGCTCCTGTACCTAAGGCTCGGGGGAACATTGCAGATGAAGGGGCAGAAAGATTGTAAGGGCCAGAGGACCAGTGAGTTTAATATGAGATTGTGTCTTCTGGTAATCTCACAGAAGCTATACCCATAATGCCTCAGTAACATGACTCTTTAAAAATGAGCTGAACAAGGACAACAACTGACATGCCAAAGTGGACAGGGGAAAGCCCAGGAGGCCTCAAGCCAACACGAAGAACTGCAGGCAACTAAGGGATACTGAGAGCAGGAGAAATGGTCTTCTCCATGGAAGAGCACACCAGTTGGTCACCCAGTACCAGATGGTCAGCCCTGAGAGCTTGCATACAAGTGACATTCTACACACTGAACAGTTATAGTCAGGAATTAACAACAATTAATGAAAAGGGGACCATGAATTTGAAAGAGAGCAAGGAAGGGCATATGGTTTGGCGGGAGAAAGGGGAAAGGGGAAATTAATTATAATATCAGAATAAAAGAAACAATCAGAAAAAGGCATATCTTTTGACCTGACAATTCCAATTGAGGAAATTGATTCTACAGATTTTTTGTTTTGTTTTTGTTTTTTTGAGACAGGGTTTCTCTGTCTCCCTGGCTGCCCTGCAACTCACTCTGTAGACCAGGCTAGCCTCAAACTCAGAGATCCACCTGGCTCTGCCTCCCAAGTACTTAGATTAAAGGTGCGCGCCACCACCACCCAATTGATTCTACAGATGTTCTTTATGTATTTATGTTATGTGCTGATAACATATATATAAAATATTAATGGAGTCACTATTTGTATTAGCAAGAGAAAGCAAAATTCAAATTTATAACAAACACAGTCTGGTTCAATAGATTATATCTTTGCAACAGAATCCCATTCAATTTTTTATTGTTTGAGAATTTTATAATGTATACAATGTGTTTTGATAAAATCTGCCTCCTACTCCCTCTCCTCCAATTTTTTCTTCCCTCTTCATGTACTCTTTACCCGTGTGCTCATGGGTATAGGGCCACCCGTTGGAACATGAACAGGTCTACCAGGGACCATATTACTGAAGAAAACTGACTTCTGCTCTCTCAGCAGCCACCAACTGTCAGTAGCCCCTCAGCTAGGGGGTGGGGCCTATTGGACCTCTTCCCAGTACATGTTGGCATTTTGGATGGCTTAATCTTATGCATGTCTTATGCAGCCACAGCCTCTGTGAGTTCTCATATTAAACAGCCCTGTTGTGTTCAGAAAACAGTGTTTTGTAGAAGTCCCCCCCCCAACCTCTTGCTCGCACAATGTTTTTTACGCCCCCCCCCCATGACAGTCCCTTAGCCTTGACAGGAAGGGGTATATGATGTAGCTGTCACATTTAGGGCTGATCACCCCACTTAGACTTATTAAGAAAATGAGAAAGTTCACTCTTTCAAGTTTTATAAAGTGAAATAATCTCCAAATAAAGTAAGCAATAAAGAAATATGTTACAAAACACTGTGTACAGACTACTTCTCTGTATGTGGCAAAGTACACTGGGTTATTTTAGAAACATAAAATCTGAAGTCATGGCTTATAACATTGGTTGTTTACAGAGAATAACTGAAAAAGACAAAGATTTCACTATATGCTTTACCTCAAATTTTGAACCACATGAATATTTAACTTTTCACAAGAAAGATGGTTAAAATTCTAGAAGTTATAGAGATGTTATATTTATTGTGTGCATGTATTAATATAAACATTTAAATGTGAGAAAATCTAGAATGATTCACATCCTTGACATGAACAGTTAAGAAGTGTGATGTACGTGTGGAGTACACATTTGTCTTTTACTCTGTGTTTCTTGAATTTTAAAATGAGATTTTATAATCTCACACCTAAAAGGTCTTGTATTAAGGGGCCGGGACTGAAAGAGTAGATGTATGTGAGGCTGAATCTTGTTAACTTGGTCTTGAATTGCATCATTCTCTTGAGTCTTTTTAATGGATTGAAATAAGACCATGCCGTTCAAGGACTTGCAATGAAGCACTAAAGGGACTTTCATCTTGTAACCAGCTCTGTGGAGAATACCAACCCTGAGCTGTAGACAAGGCAAAAACATGAGAAGACAGGCAGGGGAGAGTCATGTGTACATCTGTCTCAGAGGTACAGCTCATGCTTCCAAATGGTGTAGTCAATGGAGCTACTGAAAAGAACTTTGGATTTAGAGTCAGAAGTCCTATATTTAATGCTGGACTACATTACCGACTGTGTGACCTTGATTAATGAACTATCTATCTTTGACAGATAATTATCTGCCTTATGCCATTATCTTTCTCAACAAAGTTACTGAGAAAATAAAATGAGGTGACATACATAAAAATATGTTTTGGGCTGGCCAGATGGCTCAGTAGGTAAAGGTGCTTTGCAGCCAAGCCTGATGACTTGCATTCTATCCTGGAACCTATGTGGTAGGAGGAGAGGACTGACTCTCACAAGTTATCCTCTGAATGCCACATGTGTGTTATAGCGCGCGCGCGCGCGCGCACACACACACACACACACACACACACACACACAGAGAGAGAGAGAGAGAGAGAGAGAGAGAGAGAGAGAGAGAGAGAGAGAGAGAGGCTTAATTAATTCTTTTGAAAAAAAAACATGTTGTAAACTCTAATGAAGTGCAAATTGTATCCTAGCATTTAACACCCATGGTGACAGAGATAATGACAACTGACTAAAATAGTTCCTCATATATTGTCATAAAGGGCAGTTCCTCTCTTTACTCGAAGAATCACATGACAGCTTTAAAAGGATATGATTTCCAGAAATTCTCTGGTTGAAAATTTGGTGTTCTGCATGGGAAAATAGTAGCAATCAACATTTCATAGTAATACTAGAGAGTACATAGTAATAGGAGAAAAAGATAGACACTTGTCACTTAATTTTGTTCTTTTGAACTCTGAAAAATGGATTAAAAGTTTAATTTTTTTTTTAATTTCAGTTATCTACCTCATACTCTATCATGCCATTTTTGTGTTCTTTGCATGGACCTACTGGAAGTCTATCTTTACACTCCCACAGCAGCCAAACCAGAAGGTAAGAATATATGTTGCTTCACAATTTTAAAAACAAAAGACTCTTAAGATGCCAACAAAATAAGAAAAGGACAAAAGGAGAAACAAATAACTTTCCCATTCAAAAGAAACTCAGGCTGTTTTGACTTTTGTTTTCAAACAAGCTCTCACTGTGTTGCCCAAACTGGCCTTGAACTCCTAGCCTCCAGCGATCCTCCCTCACCTCTCCTGAATAGCCGGGGCTGTAGTGGCACACCACCTAGCCCAGCTAAGAATAAACTGAAAAGGATTCATTCCGAGGAATGGAGGGTAGCATTGGCTGTTGAAGGAGTTTGAGAATTCACCAGCTGTGGGGATCTTTAAGACTAGGAAACCAGTATCTGCAGTGGAGATCTGATTAAAACAAGAAGCCACATTGATTCTGAGACCTCATCTAGTTCAATTCTGTGAAACTAGAAGGCAAATCTAAGAAAAATTCAATAGTTAATCCAACACTTTTTAGCTGTGTCCTCTTGAAGTGTTTCTTGCACTATTTAAAAGAGTCAGAAAAGTGATCATCACAGGCATTTATTGTCTATAACTGCTTTAAAACAAATTAGAGCCGGGCGGTGGTGGCGCACGCCTTTAATCCCAGCACTCGGGAGGCAGAGGCAGGCGGATCTCTGTGAGTTCGAGGCCAGCCTGGGCTACCAAGTGAGCTCCAGGAAAGGTGCAAAGCTACACAAGAGAAACCCTGTCTCGGGAAAAAAAAAAAAAAAGGAAAAAAAAATAGATTTGGAAGTAGAAAGAAACAATGGGAGAGATCTTACCAAAACTATTAACATGGGAAAAGTACTATTCTAAATTGTCTCCTTCATGGACAAAATATTACAAAATAAAAAAATTTAAAGCACAGAGAAAGATAGTAATACAGAAAGAAAATAATGAGCAAAATGGCAAGTATCTTTTCTACTGAATGCTTAAAATATAAATGCATTAATTTATCCCCTTAAAAGGCTGAGATTTCTGGACATGTTTGCTCCTCATGTAATCCCACAATTCTAGAGGCTGAGTCAGGAGGGTTGCCACAAATTTGAGGCCAGCCTGGGATAGAGAGTGAGACTTTATCTCAAACAATAATAAAATAAATAACACTTGAAATATTATGGGACAAGGTGCAGTGGCACACACCTTTAATACCAGCACTCTAAAGGCAGAGGTGTGAACTTGAGTCCAGCATGCTCTATATAGAGGGTTCCACAACTAGAGTTACATAATGAGACATTTCAAGAAAATATATTATAAAAAAAAGAAAATATATTATAAAAGCCTGAGATCAACAAACTAGATTAAAATCATATATATGTTTAATCTGTCTATAATAGAGTTAACATTAGTAAAAAAGACATAAATAGGTTGACAATAAATGATTGTCATTTGACTTCATAGGGAAGAAAGTTGGGAAGGAAGAAAGAGAAGGACTGGGGTTGTGGCTCAGACACAGTGCATGTGTGAGGCTCTGTGATCCATCACAGCACAAATATTTTTAAGAGAGTTAAGTCAAACATAAGAGAAGAAGAAATACAATATATATTGATAAAAGAGTCAATGTACTAAATATGGGTCTGTGGTAGAGCATTTGACAAGTGGGTTGTTGAATTTGATATTGAGCACCACAAAAAAGGGTCAGTTCATCAATATGTTAAAGTTATTTTTAAAATGAACCTGAAAAATAGAAGCAAAACCTGAGAAAATTCTCTTCTGCAAGAGCAGTTAAAAATACATCAGTTCTACATTTTCAGTAGTGCATAGAATAAGATTGAAGGATCTGAAAGGACATATATAAAGCAATCTACCCCCAAATAGCAGAACATACATTCTTCCAAATTGCATATAGAACACTTTGCAGTATAGACAATCTATTATTAGGCCATCAAAGAAGTTAATACATTTCAAACATTGAAACCATACAAAGTGTTTTCTCTAAGTACAGTGGGATAAAGCTAGAAATTCACAAATGTGGGGAAATTAAGTACTCTCATTTATTAATTCTTGGAATACTCCATATACTGCATTTTGATTGTATTTACTCCCACCCCAACTCCTTCCAAATCGAATGCCCTTCCCTACCCACCCAACTTTGTGTCCTCATACTTTCTCATACTTAGAAAAAGTCATGGGGTCCATTTGTGCTACCCATGTAATACTCTTTAGTGTTTGGGCATCCACTAGAAGGTGGATGACCTACCACGGGCCACACCCCTAAAGAAAGCTGATTGTTTCCCTCTCTCAGAAGCTATCAATTGCCAATATCTCCTCAGCTATAGGCAGGACTTTTTGCCCAACTCCCCTCTTCAAGCTGGGATTTTGTCTGGCTTGAGACTGCATAGTCTTGCATATGCTACAAGAGCTGTGAGTCCATATGTGCAATGACCTGTTGTGTGTGAAAAACACTGCTTTAATGTGTACATCTACTAGCACTGGCTCTTACAGTCTCTCTGCCTTCTCTTCTTCAGTGATCCCTGAGCCTTGGGAGAAGAGGGTGTAATATAGGTATCCCATTTAGGGCTGAGAATTCTGCAGTTTCTTATTCTCTGTACCTTGGCCATTGAGCACACTCTGAACCAATGGATCAAGTAAGAAATCACAGGAAAAATTAAAAATACTTTGATAGGAATGAAAATGAGACATGACATAATAAAAATTATAGGGTGTAATAAGCAGTGCTCTTAGAAAAATTGATAGTTGCAAACACATTTAAAGGAATAAATGTCTCAAATAATCTATTTTGATGCTTTAGAGAAAAGTAGAAAGCCAAACTTCAAAAAGAAAGAAAGAAAGAAAAAAAAACAAAATTTACAGAAGGAAAATAAACTAAACAGTAAGACCACCCAAAGCATAAAAGAAAGTATTTTCATACATCTGTTGTGTCCAGTGTTCATAATACATAAAGAATTCTCATAATTCAGCAACTAAAGATAGCCCAATTGTAAAATACAGAAAGGTCTTAAATAGATATTTCTTCTCCAAAGAATATATACAATTTTCTGTTAGAGGCATGAAAAGTTCATGAGCACCACTACTAATCTAAGGAGATACAAATCTAGACAGCAAAACCACCAAGAAGGCAACCATTAAGTGAATGAACAAATGAATGAATGAAAAATAGCATATATTGGTGAGAATGCAAACAATTCACAATTCTTCCAAATTTGACTAGGAATATAAAATTGTAGAGTGTGATTGGGTTTTTTTGTTTTGTTTTGTTTTGTTTACTCTTTGGGGGCCTACTACCCAGCTCCCAATAAATACACGGAGACTTATTCTTACTTATGAATGCCCATCCTTAGCTTGGCTTGTTTCTAGCCAGCCTTTCTAACTTAAGTTATCTCATTTCTCTTTAACTACATTTTGCCTCTTGGCTTTTTAACCTTTTTTTATACTATATGTCTTTCTTTCCCTCTTACTCCATGGCTGGTTGTGTATCTCTGTGTCTGGCCCCTGGTATCATCCTCTCCTTCTTCCTTTCTTGCTCCTCAATCCTTCTCTTCTCAGATTTCTCCTCCTATTTATTCTCTCTGCCTGGCAGCCCCACCCATCCCTCTCCTGCCCAGCTACTGGCCATTCAGCTCTTTATTAGACAAGTCAGGTGTTTTAAGGTAGGTAAAGAAACACAGCTTTACAGAGTTAAACCAATGCAATATAAAAGAATGCAACATATCTTTATGCATCATTAAACAAATATTACACAGCATAAATTAATGTAACACATCTTAAACTAATATTCCACAACAGTAGATATACTATGTAAAACAGCTATGCTTTTCCTCATAAGGTTAAATGTGGAGTTATCGTGCGACCCAAAAGTTCCATTCATGAGTATATACTCAAAATAGTTAAAAAGCAAGAATCCAAGTAAATATGTATTTACAAATCTTTGTTGCAGCAGTACGCACTATAGGCAAAAGATTGAAACAACCCAAATATTCATCAGTGGAAAAATAGATGGGGGAAGTATTGTATGTCTGCATTGTATAGCTGTATGTCTGTATATATATTATATATGCACACATGCCAGAATACCATTGGCCATAGATGGGAATGCAGTACTGACATATGATACAACATAGATGAACCTTGCAATATGGTAATTGAAAGACACAAAACACCAAAGGCCATACTGTTTTGAAGGCAAATTCATAGAGATCCATACAGCAGATACTGTTGTAGTCTGCCTAGTGATAAAGGAATCAAGAATGACAGCTTAATAAGTAAAAGATTTCTTCTTGCGGTAATGAAATGTTTTGGAACTAGGTAGTTTTGTTTACATCTCAGTATGAGGGAGCTGAATGCCACTAAATTTGTTCACTATTAAATGTACCTTAGAAATAAAATACCATGTTATATTAATTTTAGCTTAATAAAAATTAAGTATCCCCTTCATGTTGTGTATGAAAGCTTTTAGGTCAGTAGAAAGGCTAAGTGGTTAAGAATTTTGTAGACCTAAACTTGATGAAATAATGTTAGGTTTTAATCAAGTACTGCAAATGTCTAATGCTTATGACTACATCTTTATCATTTTCAATTTGTGTAAAAGGAAGGAGAGTTCTTTGGGTCTACTTAGTAGCCACAATATTAATTTCTCTAATACTCACAACATTCCAATCTGTCAACAGTTGCCTCGTCCAAAATGCATTTATTAGCTCACTGCTTCACAATCCTTAATAAGGCTTAGTTAGTGCCAGAAATATACTATCTGTGCCAGACATCGTGTTCTAAACTATTTGTTTAGTGACCACAATGTGTTTGTCACATCTAAATAGAAACAACTCTTCTTGTGCCCTTCAAGTAGCACAGGGTCCCATGACAAAGTCAGTCACAAGGATACCTCAAAGATTAAAGCACTGCCACAAGGCACTACTTTGAATTATCAAAATTTAAATGAAAATCTAAAAATTTTATATTTTCATGTTAGTATAATTGTACTTATAAAAACAAAACAACCAGGTTGATTTAAACAATTTACATGTTTAAGACATTCTTAGTAGGGTGTATCTACCTAGTACATAGCAAAACTCAGGGCTAAGAATTAAATGCTTATAAATGTACCATATTTATTGTGACAACCTCAAATGCCCCCTATGCCTTTCCACATATCCTCAGGAGGACATTTAATTCTCACTCTGATTAGAATGGCATGATAATATGAAATGCACCATAGGTATAGTTCTATTTTTAATTTGCTTTTTTTAAACATTTATGTAGTGTGTGTGTGTGTGTGTGTGTGTGTGTGTGTGTGTGTGTGTGTATGCACACACCTAGTCTGAGCATTCTTGTATATGTCTTTTGGCATATTTAAGTACATGTTTCACCCACACACATTTATTTGTCTTGGCTATGTAACTAGGAGTGAAATTCCTAGACCATAGTGCAGATATGCATTTAACTTTAGATAGTACATAAGTTTTCCAAACTGCATGTATAAATCCACACTCCTACCAAGATCTTCTGTCTCTCAAAATGTACCATAAAAAGGACTGAAAGAAAGGTACATATCGTTAGAAAAAATACAAAAGAGTAGAATCTATAATATATAAAAGTTTGCCACAATCTAGCATAAAAAGACAACCTATTTTTTCTCATTTTTGTAAGTTGTTTGAGAATTTCATACACTTTTATCCTATTTACCACCTCCCACATTCCTCTCAGATCCATCGTCCCTGACCTACCCACCCACTCACTCATGTCCTCCTTTTTCTTTAAACCCAGCAAGTATAGTTTGTGTTACTCACACACTCTTGGATGTGTGGCCTTCACTGGAGCATGGCCAACCTACCAGAGACCTCATCCTCAAAGGAAACTGACTGAAAACCTAATTATTTTAGTGGACAAAATTCTCAAATAGGTATTGCAAGAGAATACCCCAAACAGCCCAATGAAGTCATGAAAAGATGTTCATGATCACTAGTACCTGTGAAAGTACTGAGTAAAAGCACAATAAGGCACAACATGGTAAGTTAAAATTCAAGTGACTAGCAGTATCAAGTAGACTTAAATGATTAATAGTTACAGTTCGAAATGATACTTTGAGTTACTTGTTATTACCCAGCAACTCTGCACCAATCTTCTGAACTAAGTCTTATTTCCTTTATTTTATAGGGGAAAAGTTTAGATCAAGAAAATGTCTTAATTTTCCTAAGTGATTTTCTATTTTATGTCCATGATAAGGTTTAAACCAGAAATTCTCACCATAGATCCTTTCCTTTTTCACCTCTGTCTGCCCTTTTGTGTAGACTAAAGAAGAGTTTTCAAATCTATATTACTTTGAAAAAATAATTGGGCTATCTTAGGCAAGATTAGCAAAATGGAGCATTAAATTGGCAAAAATTATGTATCAAGTAGTGAGGATGTCCAAATTTCTACCGATTCGCAAAATTATAATTATGCAGGCAATATCACAAGCCATTTCATCCAGCTTTTCTGAAAGTGTCATCAGCATTATGAACCTATGAAAAAGCAATTGGCACTCAATAAACCTGGCTACTCATCGATGAGATCCTGGCAGCAATGTATTACACAACTGTGTATACCATGATATGTGGTATAATGGAGTGGAACGGGTATAAATCTTGGAATAACATGAAATGCATTTGGGACCAACTTTGCTATTTATAAGTTGATTGAGTACAACTGTGAACAAGATACTTAATCTGTCTAAGCATTATGGTTTTTTTTATTATTTAAAAAAGAACACCACCTATTTCATAAGATACTTAGCCAAAGAAATGTATAAGACAAATTGGTATTTGGAGTTCAGGAGCAGATAATAAATACTTTCATTTAGGTAGTTATAGTTGCTTTGAAGCCTTTCTGGGGACCTGAGAAAGTAAAGGCTTGCCTATTGTGCTTCCAGTTCCACTTGTCCTATACAGACAAGGAGCGCTATGAAAATGAAGAGAGACCTGAGGTCCAGAAGCAGATGCTTGTGGATATGGCCAAGAAGCTACCAGTGTATACAAGAACCGGGAGTGGAGGTGAGTTCATCATCTCACTGGAGAGTCAGCTAGCAGGAGTGTAAGGAGCAATGAGTCATCTGTGTGGTCAGGCTACACAGGCCCTTTTCCTCCCGTCTTCTCAAACTCACATTTCATTAGAAAAAAATGTAACCCCTATCAAAGTTGAGAGAATTGTAAGTAACTGTCATGCCCTGGTGGGTTCTACCACTAACATTTTATTATACTGCTTATCACATTCCTGTCCTTATATCCAACCCTCTGTCTGTTTTTCAATGGATCATCTGATTTTTTTCTGATGCATTTAAAACATATTTCTGATGCAAATAAAAACATCAATACATAGCCACCTAAATATGTATTCTTTTGTGAGTAAAATTTGCATATGAAACATGCAAAAATCTTAAGTGTACAGTTCAACATGTTTTGAAAAATATACACACCTATAATCAAAGCTACTAAAAAAATTACCATCACTTCAAGAAGGTTCTGCCATACTCCTACCCAGTCAATCTTCATACATATATACAATGATTATTCTGATAGTTTTGCCTGCTCTAGAATTTTGTATAAGTGGAATCAAGTACGCACCCTTTTAGTCAGCATATTTGTGATATTCATTCATATTTTTGTGTATTTCATTCTTTGTATTGCTTAGAAGTATTACATTGTATGAATATAACAGCTTGTTTATCTCCTTAGTGGTTGATACACATTTGGGTTATTTCCAATACTTAGCTAGTATTGAATCAGTTTGCTATAAACGTTGTTGTGGTAATAAATGAATGAAGATGTATCACCATTTCTGTGGTTACATATCCTTTGTGGAGTTTTACTCTTGCATTTCACTTGGATGAATGGAACAGTCCTTGCAGAGATGGTTCTCCACCTTTGAAAGTTTGAAAACCAAGGTTCTTCTGCTGCATCATGCTTTGGAAAGGGTGCTGTCAGACACCAGTTCATTTCTTCACCACTTGTTTATTCAGCAGATATCTATTAGGAGGCAATATGACCGACGAGGAAATTTTGATTAGATAACATTAAAGACTTACTGTTAATTTTGTGAGAGAGGCAATGTTATAGTACTTATTATTTTTTTCAAAGTATTCATACATACTAAAATGTCTGTGGTTCTTTCAATATTTTCTTTAAATGATGAAGTAACTGAGCCAGTGGAAGAAACACAATGAAGAAAAATGGCACATTATTGAACTTGTTGAATCTGGGTATTGATACATGTACTCCTAACCCTATTTTAGTGGGTTTTTGAAAATAGTGATGATTAATTTTGATTGTCAACTTAATTGAATTAAGGAAAGCATAGAGTAGAGTGTGGTGGTGCACATCTTTAATCCCAGCACTTGGAAGGCAGAGGCAAGTGAATCTCTCTGAATTTGAGGCTAGCATGGTCTATAGAACAAGTTCTAAGCCAGCCAGGGGTACATAGTGAGACTCTATCTTGAAAAAAAGAGGAGGGGGCAGAGCAAGGCACATTAATGAGATGCACTTTGGACGTGACTCTGGGGGCTCTTACAGACCTGTTCTGAATGTGAATGACACAATCCTATGAGCTGGTGTCCCCGACTGAATAAAAAGAGAAAAGGAGAAAGCCGCTGTGGAATTCCTCTTTCTCTGTCCCCTGGCCCACCCACCATCACAGCCACATGGCACTCCTACTCCATGCCTTCCCTTCTTTGATGGACTATATCCTTTTAAGCCATAATCTATAATAAATCTATCTTCCCTCAAGTTGTTTTATCTAGGTATTTTATCACATAGACAAGAAAAGTAGCTAATAAAAAACTTCCATAACACTAATTTTTTAAGTGAATAATATGGGTGAGACACTGGTCCAAGTAATAGGAGTACAGAATTAGACAGGCCAGATCTTTTATGGAGTAGAAATTCTTTTTTTATTAAATTACATCATTACATCATTTCCCCTTTTTTCCATTCCTCCCTCCAACCCTTCTCATGCAACCCCTTGCTTTCTCTCAAATTCGTGACTTCTATTTCTTTAATTATTTATATATATATATATATATTCCTAAATATGTAAATACAAAAAGCTCATTCCATATAACGATACTTGTATGTGTATGATTTCAGGGCTGACTACTTGGTATTGAATAGCCAATTGGTGTTTTCTTCCCTGGGGAAGATTGTTTCTCCTGTTCTCAGCATTCCTTAGTTGCTTATAGTTCTTTGTCTAGGGTTGAGGCCCCGTGCAGTTTCCTCCTTCCATGTTAGCATGCTGTCCTTGTTCGGGTTTTGTTTAGGCAGTCCTGTTGATGAGATTTCATGGACATAGCTGCTCTGACATTCCTAAGAGACACACAGTCTCACAGCAGACTTCCTTTTCCTCTCTATTACAGTCTTTCCGCCACCTCTTCTGTGAAGTTCCCTGAGCTTTAGGAGCAGGAATTGTATTAGAGAGGTATCCATTGGGACTGGACTCCACAGCTCTGCATTTTGGTCAGTTGTGCTTTTCTGTAATACTCTCTGCTGCACAGAGATGTTTTGTTGATGAGTGTTGAGAACTATACAAATCTATGGATATAAGAAGAATTATTTAGGATGTAGTTCAGGACTATGCTGGTTTAGTAAAGTGGAAGTCTGTAGGTTCTCCTTCATGAGCCATGATGTCGCTAGCCCTGAGTTGGTGAGTAGGTTCCCAGTACTGTGATTTCCCTCTTGTTGAGCAGGTCTTAAGTTTAATTAGGGAGCTACTGGTTACTGCCAAGGTATGCACGCCACTGCTGCACCCTTAGGATTTTTATGCCATGCTGGTCATTATTGTAGTTTGTAGATGTCATAGCAGACTAGGACTCTTGATTACTTCCCTCCCTTGGAAACTTGCATGGTACTTTCTGGTACCATGAAAGCTGGTCAGTTTGAATCTTCTGAGTCCTATATCCAAAGTATATGGCTTCTTCAGCAATAGGGACTTACTTACCTTAAACCCCTGGGAGGCAACCAAGGGCAAGATCAATAGCCTGTATGTTTTGGGAGTCTCTTGGACAACCCTGACCAACAACTCAAAAGAGGGCTTCTTATGCTTAGCATTGAAGTTTTTATTAGATAATCTCTATGGCTCTATGGGTGCATTATATGCCCAGGTGGAGATTTTTCATTTAAATCATATATATATATATATATTATATGTAATGTTAGGTAAAAAGATAATAATATAATTCTTTATGACTTTTTTAGACATCCTTAGTATCATTTTACCCTCCTGCCTCTCTCTCCTTATGTATTGATCTCCTTGCTTATTAGAATTATGTTGGCTGTGGCTTTCTCATATAGCTTTTATTACACTCTTGTATATTCCCTCTAGTCCTACTCTCTCTAGGACTTTATTATGAAGAAATGTTAGAGTTTGTCAAAGACTTTTTCTGCATCTAGTGAAATGATAATGTGATTTTAATTTTTAAGTCCACTTATGTGGTTTATCACATTTATTGACTAGCATATATTATACCATACCTTCATCTGGGGGATAAAATCAACTCAGTCAGGGTGGGTAATCTCTCTGATGTATGTCTGTGTTCTATTTGCAAATATTTTATTTATGATTTTTGAATCTACATTCATCAGGGAATTTGGCCTGTAGTTTTTTTGTTGTGCCTTTACTTAGTTTTTATAATATATAAATACTGGCTCCCTGATGGGGGAATGTCTTTCTGTATACTGTGAATATGTGTTACTCTTATTGGTTGATAAATAAAGCCATTTGGCCTATGGCAAGGCAGCTTAGAGGCAAGTGGTAAATCCAAACAGATAAGAAGAGAAAGGGAGAGGCAAAGCAGATGTCAGCTGCCATCGAAGAAACAACATGCCAGCAGACCGGTAAACCATGGCCACTTGGCAACTTATAGATGAATAGACATGGGTTAATTTAAGATATAAGAGCTAGCTGGCAAGAAATTTGAGCATAGGCCATGGCCATGCAATTTGTAATTGATATAAGCCTCTGTGTATTTACTTGGGTCTGAGTGCCCCAGGCGGGACACAGGAATTTTATTAAGAAAATATTTTCATTCATTTTACACACCAATCAAAGATCCCCCTCTTCCCTCCTCCCGTCCCCCTAGCCTCCCCTTCCCAACCCACCCCCCAACCCCACCCACAAGAAGGCAAGGCCTTCACATTCACAAGTCCAAGCCCTTCCCCCTGCCTCAAGGCTGCAAGAGGGGGACACAGGAATTTTATAAATGGCTGTGGGAACTTGGTGCCAGGTGAGACCAGGAAAACTTCTAGCTACAGCTTCCTAAAAGGAGTTTCCTTCTGTTTCTCTTTTTAAAAATATTTTAAAAAATACTGGCTATAGATCTTTGAAAGTCTGGTAGAATTCTGCTGTGAATCCATCTAGGTCTAGACTTTTTTAAGTCAGAAGGCTTGCTATTACTGTTTCAATCTCCTTGTTTATTATAGATCTGTTTAGGTTGTTGATCTCTTCTTGATTTAATTTTGGTAATTTGGATGAATCAAGAAATTCATCCATTTCTTTAAGATTTTCTAGCTTAATGGAATACAGGTTTTTTTTAAAGTATTCCTTTACAATATTCTGAATTTATTTGTGTCTTTTATACTGTTTCCCTGTTTGTTTCTAATTTGGGTTATATCTTTCTTCCTTTTGATTAGTTGTACCAAGGGTCTGTCAATCTTGTCTATGTTCTCAAAGAACCAGCTCTTAGATTCATTGATTGCTTTTGTAATTTTTTGCTTTTATTTTATTAATTTCTGCTCTAATTTTTATTATCCCTCCATAGACTGGGTTTGGGTTTGGTTTGTTCTTGTTTTTCCAAATGTGTGAGTTGTATCAGTAAGTCATTTATTTGTGCTCTTTCTGATTTTTTTAAATTGGGGATTACGTTTATTTTTATAAAGATTTTTCAATATAGGCACTTAAAGCTATAAATTTTCTGTTTAGGGTTACCTTTAAAGTGTCTCAGAGGTTTTTGTGTTGTGTTTTCATTTTCATTTAGTCCCAAGAAGTTTTTTTTTTTATTTTTCCATTGACCCACTCATTCAGTATTGAGTTGTTTAATCTCCATAAGTTTGTGTATTTACTAGAAGTTTGCTGTCAATTTTAAGTTTTCTTGTATTATGGTCAGATAAGATACATGAAGTTTATTCAATCTTTATGAATTTGTTAAGATTTGTTTTGTGTTTTGTGATGTGGTCTGTATATCCTCTGGTGTTTGTGTGGATATCTGTTAAGTCCATTTAATATGAGGTTAACTAATTCTGATGTTTCTCTGTTCATATTTTGTCCAGATGACATGTCTATTGGAAAAAATAGGGCATTGAAATCACCTACTATTAGTGAACTGAGGTTAGTTAGTTTGTGTCTTTAATTTCAGTAGTATGCTTTTTATGAAATTAGGTGTACCAGAATTTGTTGGGCACATGCTTAAGGTAGTAATATCTTCTTGTTTAATTGTTCCCTTGATTAAACTGAGATGCCCTTTTTTCTAACTTCTGATGAGTTTTAGTTGAAAGTCTATTTTGTCAGCTATTAGGATGCAATGCTTGCTTGCTTCCTGGTCCCATTTGATTGAAGTACTTTCTTCATCCTTTCCTTCTCCATTGGTGCCTATCTTTAAAGCTACGATGAGTTTCTTAAAAACAACAGAAAGATAGATTTTGTTTCTTGATCCATTCAGCCAACATATGTCTTTTGATTAGAGAATTGATGCCATTGATATTTAAAGTTTTTAATTGAAAGATGTGTGTTGATTGCAACCATTGTGTTTTTGTTTCTTTGTTGTTATTTGTGTTCTCAGTGGTACTTCATGTCTCCATAATTACAGCTTTGTTTGTTTCCTTCTACAGTCTCTTGGCTATGTTTATTCTTCAGCTGAAGAACTGCTTCCTGTATTTTATTTAGGGTTGGTCTGCTGGTTATAAAAAATTGTGTGGCTCTTTGTATCATGTGAAGTTTTTCTTTTTTCCTTCAACTATGACAGATAATTTTTCTGGGTACATTAGTCTAGGTTGACAGTCAAGGTCCTTTAGAACTTGGAATGCATTGCTCCAAGCACTTCTAGCTTTCAAGGTTTCCATGGAGAAATCAGCTATTGTTCTCATGGGCTTCCTTGACATGTGGCTTGTGTCTTTTCTCTTGCAGCTTTCAATATTCTTTCTTTGTTCTGTATACTTAGTATTTTAACTATGATATGCCATGGGGATAGTCTTTCCGGTCTTGTCAATTTGGTGTTCTGTGTACTTCTTGTATCTGTATGGGTATGTTTTTCCTTAGTTTGGGGGTTTTCTTCTAGGACCTTATTGAAGATCCTTCTATGCCATTGACTGGAGATTCTTCTCCCTCATTCATTCCATGGGTGTGAGAAGGGGATTTGGAGGAAATGATCAAGTGGACTCACCTGGCTAGTCTCTGGCAGAAGATTGCAGCACTTGGCTGGGAAGAGAGGTTGGATGTAGTTTTGGGGCCTTATGGTTTGTGGGCAGTGAAACCAGGGCTGTCCCAAATAGGCCTAGACACTGGATGTGGGGCCCAGGATAAATCTGGGGATATGGGGACGATCAGGCAAACTCACCTGGCTAGACCCTGTGCAAATTTTGCAGGGCCTGGCTGGGAGGAAAGGCTAGATGGGCACATGAGGGGTCTATAGGTTGGTGATAGACGACACAGGTCCTGGCCAGAGCCTAGAGGTTGGGGGTGGTGCAAGCCAGATTGACTAGACTGGGCCAGGGCATTGGGTGTGGGACCCAGGCTCCATTTGGTGGTTGGGGAGTATGTGAAGGGATGGATCTGATTTAACTCAGCTGGCTAGACTCTGGGTGGGTAGAGACATTGGTTGGGTGTGGAAATTCTTATCGAAACCACATAGAAAAGCATATAATTTTAAGTAGTAGTATAGAAAATATGATTTAAAAACAGAGAATTTTAACTAATGCATACATGGTAAATTATACTCAGAAATATATTTTGTTTAATTTTTAATGTCTTATTTTTTATTATCGAGAGAGACTAATTGTTCATATTTATGGGGCACAATATGGTATTTGAAACAAATATAAAGTCTGCAATAGTAAATCAGAATAATTAGAATTTTCATCTTCTTAAGCATTTATCATTTTTTTGTACATTGAGAAACTTTCAGTTCCTTTCTTCACATTCTTTATAAAATACACAATAAGTCACTGCAACCCTCTTATGCTGTAGAGCATTAGAATTTTTTCCTCCTGTTGTGACTGTGTTTTGTTGCCCATTATCCAACCCCTTTGTGATGGTTTGAATACGATGTCCCTATAGTCTTGTGAATTTGAATACTTGATCCCCAGTTGGTGGTGCTCTCTGGGAAGGCTGAAGAAATGTATCCTTGCTGGAGGAAGTATGTCACTGAAGGCAGACTTTGAGAGTGTAAAGACTGACACAATTTCAAGTTTGTTTTCTCTTCTTCAGTCTAGTGGTTCAAAACACATGCCTTTGTTCCACCATCATGGACTCTAACCTTCTGGAACCATAAACCCCCCAAAAAAACTCTTCAATAAGTTGCATTGATCATAGTGTTTTATCTAAGCAATAGAAAAGTAATTATGCACTCCTATCCTGCTCCCTACAACTCTTCCTCACTTCTAGTGACTACTATTCTACATTCTTCATCTATGGACATTTTTAATTTCCACATGGAAACAAGAATGTGTAGTACTTGACCTTCCTAATCTTCAACCTTAATGCAGAATCTCTATTTATACTTTATTAAATTCACCCATATCTAACTTTATATTCCTTCCAACATTGCCCTATATCTTTAATATCTGTTCCCATACATTTCCTCTGGATTTATGTATTTATATTACAAAATTCAAGTAGTTCTTTTCAAATGTATTGTACATCCTCATGGGTCACACTATGCACCTTACCTTTATGTGCATGCTGATGCTTTAGTCTAATTGTAGATCTAGAGTCAAAGAAGAGTGAGTCCTGGAGAGAATCAGCATTGTATTGTATGGTAGTCACAGTTTCCTGGTGCATCCCTTCATTCAGAAATGGAAAAGCTAATGTCATTGATAATGAAGAGGCTGCTTTTCACTGGTAATAGGGAAGCATCTTTTTCTGGAAAAGAAGATTCAACAGAATTTAGGAGCTTGATATCCCTAGCTTCAACAGGTCTTCTCACAGAATCCTACTGTCTCACAGTCAGTGCCCCCAGTTAACATCCTACAAGACCAGGAGTTCAACTTGCATTGTGATTTAAGTGGTCTCAAGATGAAATTCTGTATTTGATTTTCGCGAATCCCTGTTCTGTGGCTATGAGATAAGCATCTCCTTCAGGAAAAGCATAGACACTTTCAGGTCATTTATATAGTTCGTGCACAGGAAATTTGAAACCCATATCTCATTCCTTTCTTTCATTACTCTTCCAGTGCCAACCTCATATTTGTCAGTTTTCTTAAAATGTCCATATATATATATACACACACAGTCACCTATCTCCTTGATTCTTTTGGTGACTGATAGCATTTATTGGAGATACTTTATACATCTGCAGTGCCAGAGCATGTCATGGATTATCAGAACCCTTTTTAATACTGAAATGTAGTAACTAGTTTAATTAAATCACATTTTAAAAATTTAGTTTGAATAACACAAGCAACCCACTTGCAGAAAGTCAAACTGGAGACAAATTCAAAAAAATCATTTCAATTTTTTCCCTCTAGAATCAGTCTCAGTACCAAAAGCTATATTACTTATGGTACTCTGAAGAAAGATAACCAGTAGATTAGATAAGATAGAAAGATGACTAGATGATAGATTAGATAGATAGATAGATAGATAGATAGATAGATAGATAGATAGATAGTTAGTTAGATAGATAGATAGAACTTATTATGAGAATTTAGTTCAGGCAACTACAAAAGCTGGAAACTCCCACTATCCACATATGAAAGCTGCAGTCCCAGAAAAGGTGATGGTATAACTCCAGTTTGAGGTAAAAGGCCTAAGCATGAGGAAAACCAAGAGTGTAAATTCTAGGCTAAATCCAAAACTTTGAAAACCAGAGGGCTGATGATGCAATTTTCGGTTCATATCTGAAGACCTGAGGAAAAAGGAGTTCAAATTGCTTAAGATCTCGTCAAAGAGCAATAGGAAACTAATGTCCCAGCTAATGCAGTCAGGAAGAGAGCAGAATCTCCCTTTCTCTGCCCCCTTTTTTCCTATTAAAGTCCTCTTTGGATTGAATGAAGCCAACCCACACTGCAGATGTTCTGCTTTTCTGAGTCTACCAATTCAAAGGCCACTTTCCTCTGGAAATATCCTCATAGCCACAGTGATATAAATCTGAACCAAAAATGTGGGTACCCAATTGTCTTGGTTCATTTCTCTGTTGCTGTGATAAAACACTGACCAAAAGCTACTCAGAGAGGAAAGGGTTTATTTCCTCTTACACTTTTAGGTAACATTCCATCACTTAGGGAGTCAAGGCAGTGACTCAACATAGGAACACAAACATACAGATACCCGGTTGTCTTCTCTGTTGCTAAGATAAAACACTGGGCAGAAGCTGTAGCATGAATCTTAAAAGTTCTTGTTAATAAAATCAAACCTGAGGCCAGTTATTGGAGTGAACACTGGAAAATCAGAGAGACAGAATAAGCCACAGCTACCTCACCTCGACAGATCCTCAGCTGGTCTTGTTTCCTCAGAATGTAAGCTTCTGTGTCCTCATCCCAATGGCTCTCAGCTGAACTGCTGCTCTGAGTTGCTTGCATGCACTTCCTGTTTTTATTTTTGTTAGCTAATATTATTTCCTTCTTGGGTCTCTGAGGGAGTTGGAGATTAGTTAGTTATAGTTGAAGATTAATTAGGATAGAAAGTGAATTAGATACATTTTGGACTTATCAAAATAGGATAGATAATGAAATTATTTTATCTGAATTTGTCAAATACAAATGGACTAGTCATTGTTTAGGTATTTATTACTTGTATATATTGTATATAGTTGTTGTACTTTTGTATATAGTTTTTCTTTTGTTAGTTATAACCTTTTGCTTTTTCTCTTTATTAAAATAGAAAAGGGGAAATATGGTGGCATTTTATTTGTACTGAAATGTGATTTTATTTGTATGTTAATAAATAAAGTTGCTTGGGGGCCACAGCTAATAGCAAGCCACAGCAGAGCTGGACGTTCGTGGCGCACGCCTTTAATCCCAGCACTTGGTAGAAGAGCTAGGTAGATCTCTGTGTGGTCAAGGATACAGCCAGCATTGGAGACACACGCCTTTAATCACAATACCATAGAAAACCTGGAGGGCTGTACATACAGGCAGTGACGAGGCAGTCATGTGTTTGGGTTTACAACCAATGAGAAGGCAGAACAGAAAGACTATATAAAGACAAACACACAGGAAGTAGGCCCCCTTTTCAGAGAGGTCTCTTGGCTAGCGGCAGCAGGTGGGTAAGGCTCTTAGCTCTGATCTCTTGGCTTTCTTCTTTGCATTGGTTCTGTGTTTCTTATTTAATAAGATGGTTGGTTTCATCTACAAGAAGCAGCTTGACTCAAGGCAGGAACCCAAGCAGAGACCTTGGAGAAATGCTGCTTACTCGATTGCTCTCCATGGCTTGCTCAGCTAGCTTTCTTTATAACCCAGGACCAGTACCCAAGGATAGCACTATCTACAGATAGCTGGGCCCTCACACATCTATCATCAATCAAGAAAATACTCCACAGACATGCCCACAGGCCAGTCTGATGGAAGTCATTTCTCAGTTCAGGTTCCCTCTTCCCAGTTGATTCCAGTTTGTATCAAGCTGACAGAAACTAACCAGCACACCAATTAAATGGACAAAACTAGCTATCAAGCCATTCAAAGAGCACAGAGATAATCACTAAAGACATAAAGAACTGTAAAGGCCATGAGATAGGCAATTTTACAAGGGCAGAGAGGTAGCCGATGTCACTGGAGCATAGAGAATAGACAGTGGTACAAAGGATGTTTGAAAAGTTAGGCAGAGGCCTCAAGCTATGATACAGAATTTGGATTTTATTCTTAACATCTTGGAAATTCACTGAGGGTCAAGTAGATAATAATATGATTTGATTTACTTTTTAATAAATCATCTAGCAACTCTGTATATTAAGTACTGTATGGAAGCAACAATGAAGGGCGAATGATCAATTATAGAACTATTGCAGGCATATACTGAGAAATGATACTCTGTTTTTCTTCCTCTCCTTCCCTTCCTCCCCCCCCCAACTATTCACACGTACACACAAACACTCATTAGCAGAAATGAACACAGGACTCTGCTGAATTTGCAGCCTATTGTGTTAAATCATTTTTATGTGCTCAATGCACACTTTAGAATTATTATTATATTTCTCAAATTATCTGTACCTTTATGTTTTAAACAATAATAATACTATTATACAATTATACATAGCAATACTGTATCAGTAAATGTAGAGAAAACTGAGAATAGTAATAAATGCCTTTAATTGGGAAAGAAAGAAGGAAGGAGGAGAGGATTCATATATATATGAATAGAAACCAAAACTAAGAAGTCAGAAAAACAACTGTACAGCTTAGAGCCATGCTATTCATTTGCTGTGTCATGGCCTTGATCATGGCACTTGATATGGCACAGGCTTCTGTTTCGTTATCTGTAAGATGAGAAATTCAACAAATTGTTCTAGCTAAAATGTCTCTTCTGTTCTCCAAATTGTTATCCTGAGAACCACATTCTTTATCATGTAGGAATTATATCTATCTTATACAGTCTAGCCTCTGGAAATAGGAGATTCTTATTTTCAGAGAGGAAAGTTGAAATAAACAGACTAAATGAGTTCCCGAATCACTGAAACAGTTGATAGTAGTTAGTTTATAATTCAAACCTTGTGGTCAGTTATCTATGAAACTTTTCTTCCTTCTTTCATTCCTTAAAGGTGGTCTTAAGACTGGTCCAACACACACACAAAAATTGCCTGCCACAATTTGCTATCTTTTTACCTTTTGCTTGGTAGCTTGAGATGCATAAGACATTCTGTAGCCCGTAACATCTATCCACAATCTAGTAAACAGTAGGGTCTTATATTGACCCTGCACTCTCACTAACTACCTTCTGTTTCCTCTAGCTGTACGGTTCTGTGACCGGTGCCATCTAATCAAGCCAGACCGCTGCCATCACTGTTCTGTCTGTGCTATGTAAGTGACAACTATACTTTCTCTGGGCTGATGCTGGCCACTGATGGTTGCCTAGACAACAAAATGACTGATCCTAACATGTAACCATGCCTAGATAAGAGCATTTCTTTTGAGGCATAATGAACACATGCCAAACACTTTCACAGGGGTGATAATCATTCTAGTCTAAAAATAGAAAACTAATATTGCATTCTCAAAAGAAACATTTTATTTTAAATGATTTCAGATTTATAGATTTATTGTGAAGAGAGTTCTCATATGTCCAACACCCACTTTCCCCTATTATTAATGTTCCATTAGTATGATGTATTTGTAAAATTAATAAACCAATATCAGGACATTGTTTTTCTTTGTATTCTATTGTAATATAGCTTAATTATAGAATGTGAAATATTCTATTAGTGAACCTCCATGTAATTTACAGCTTTTGCTATTCAAACCAATGCTATATAAATATCTTTGTCTAGATGTCATTTTATATATATATATATATGTGTGTGTGTGTGTGTGTGTGTGTGTGTGTGTGTGTGTGTGTATCTGTGTGTGTGTGTACCTGTTGGATGATTTATATATAACTTTTAAGTGGAATATACTTTTTAGATATCCTCACTTTCCCCCTAATACTCTCTTTCTGTTTCAAGATTCCATCCAGCATAGCACATTCCATTAAGTGATCATGTCTCTGTAGGTCCTCTAATCCATGACAATTTCCCAGACTTTACCTGGCTTTGATAACCTTTACAGTTTGGAGGATTAAGAATCAGATGATTTATACATTGTTCTTCAGTTAAAATTTGTTCACTCTTTCCTCATGATCATTATAATGGGGGAATGTGTAGCAGACCATGGAGCTAAAGTACTATTCTTATTACATGGTATCAAGGGTACATATAAACCTGACTTTTGACTACGGTGTGAATATTGAACATCTCTCTCAATTGATGTTTGTCAGGTGTTTCCAGTATAAAATTATCCTGTTATAAAGTTATAATTCCTCTCCCTGAAGGAAATAGATGCATAAATTATTTGGAATACATCTGCATTAGGAGATGTGTCCCTTCTGCCACGCTTATTTGTTTATTCAGTCATTTGAATCAATACAGAGGAAGAGATATTTATTTTCTATTTTGTGTTATTAACCAACATTGTATTTTACTTTGTCTCTCAAATAGTTCCAGGTTTGTAAAAACCCATTTTTGTGTTAAGTACCTATTCCACCCATATTTCTCTTACCTTTGATTCAAACATGAGCACATATTTCCCTTGTATTATTATTGAACTAAGTAAACAAAACTAAAGATGGCAT
Organism: Peromyscus leucopus; assembly: GCF_004664715.2. Lineage (NCBI taxonomy): Eukaryota > Metazoa > Chordata > Mammalia > Rodentia > Cricetidae > Peromyscus > Peromyscus leucopus. The sequence continues at coordinate 64,283,240 of NC_051083.1, read as the reverse complement.
CTTGAATTTTTTCACTGTATCGATCCTCTGGCGTTCCCTATCTCTTTCAAGATTGTATTTCTAGAGTTGTCACTTGCTGCAAGCATAATCTCATAATGTTGCTGGGATCATCCTGGGAGTAATTTAGGAGGCAGTAATTTTGGAGTTACCATAATGGAAGTCTGTAGATAGTTTTGCTGGAACTATGTAAAAAAAATACTGCAAACACCTTGAATTCAATTTTGAAGTGTTTCTTCATTTCCAGAGCCACACTTATCACACTGTATTTTGTCCTCTTTGCAGGTGTGTTTTAAAAATGGACCATCACTGCCCATGGTATTGTCCTTTTGATTCATTTCTATCCTCTAAAAGGGTCAGAGTTGTTTAATATACCCACTTTCCCAAGCAGAGTTGAAACATGCCCATTTTTTGCTGCCGTAATTCAGTGTACTTTGTACTTAGCCCCGGGGGTGGGGGGAGGAATAACATTTTAAAACAAAGATGAAAATATCAGTAAAGGTATGGTAGTGAGTCCCTGAGGTCACAAAGCTAATAGTCTCCTGTCCATTAACTTTAGCAATTGAGCACAGTAATGAAATACAGCACAAGTATTTCTCTTCTTCAACATCATGCAATTTGTTTCTGTTTCTAGCTGACTTGATTTTGAAATGTTAGAGATAGTTAAGTTCAGCGATTCTTCTATAAAAGTTGTGTGTCTGACCTAAAAAAACCAATGTGGAATCACCCAGTTACAAAGAGAGCACGTCAAAGTGTAGCTACTAACATGTTTTTAAGCAATGAAAATCTAGGTTTGCTTGGGTGTTTCAAGAGCCATTCTAAAGCTGTTAGGTAGTTCAGGTGACTCTGCTGGTAAATAAAAAGAGAAACAAGTGAGGTGTGAACTTGTTTTTACAGTCTGTTTCTATTAAGGAACCTCAGTCTCTGTAATGAAGCAGCAGGAGTCATGCGCCTCCTTTCCTTAGTCCACTTAAGTGTGTTCTCAGTCAATAGGTCCTGATTTCAAATTGCTTTTCTCTTCTTTTTTTTAGGGTTAATAACTGCATTGGATTTTCCAACTACAAATTTTTCCTTCAGTTCTTAGCTTATTCCGTTCTCTATTGCCTGTACATTGCGACAACAGTCTTCAGCTATTTCATCAAATACTGGAGAGTAAGTTTTTAAAAATCCTGATTGGTTCCCCCCAAAGTAAATGCATAGTCTCTCTAAATGAAGCACTCCTCACACTATATCCATTTGCATTTTGAAATACCTACTAATGAAGTTATCCGAAGGCAAGGCAGTAAAAACTAGTTTTCCATGTTGAATATTGTGAAGTTTAAGAAACCGTTGAGTAAAGAATCCAGTTAAACAAGCTTTGTGTCGTCTGTGACTCTCTTGCTAATGCTCAGGGAGAGTAACCGTTCTGCTGACCCACTCTTTAAAATCTATGTCTGTGCTTGAGTTTTAAAAACCCTTCTTATCAGCTATATATTTGGAAAAAAAAATGTTGAAGTTAATTACAAATCAATAGTTTCTTAAAACAAGAGAGAGAGAAAGAGAGAGAGTGAGTTAACAGGAATTAGAAAATACTTAGTAATTTCATGTTTAAATGGGAGCTGCAAAATTTCTGTTGGGAAGAAAGAGAAACTGACTTGCACTTAAAGCACAAAATGAAACAAGGAATCTCTTTTGCACTTTATGGGGTGGGTGGCGCTTTTGTTTTCTGAGACAGGGTTTCTCTGTGTAGCCCTGGCTATTCTGGAACTCTCTCTCTGTAGACCAGGCTGGCCTCTGTCTCTGTCTTGAGTTTTGGAACTGACTAAAGACATCTGCCACCACACCCACCCTCTCGTTTGAAAATGTCTGACAAACAGTGGGTTGAGAATTGAGAGAAGCAGGGCTAATACTGGCTAAGATCCAATGAAACAGATATTGATTCTAATAATTATCACAAAATCTCAAAAACAAAAAGCAACTTACTTTCATCTTTCTCCTACTTGGAGATATCAGTCCTATCCCATCTATTTTAAAAGATAAAGGTAGATTTTCCATTTGAATATGTGTATAGGTAAAATATCACGAAATATGTCCTTTGTCAACTTCAGCTGGTTAGACTCTCAAAGAAATCCCTTTCCTCTACTATTGTACAGTTATGAAAGTATCCACAGTGAGAGTTCTCTAAGCTGATGTGAATAGGAAAACACGAATGTGAGCAGAGCTACTGGTTATTACTTTAGAAAATTTGCAAAAGCCTTATATAACAGGTCTATCCCAGCTAAGCTGGAGCAGTAAAGCAGCAGGGAAAGATCAAAATCACATGGTCAGAATACAAATTATAAGGAACTAGAGAAAAGAAAAAGACAAGGCACTGAGAGGCTAAGTAGCTCAAAATATTTAAATTATGAATCAGTGCTTTATTCCTAGTAGTATAGAAAATTACACTTTCTATTCAACTTGATTAATCAGTTCAGATATTTAAGAATCAGGAGCTACATAATGGATATCAAAATTTCTAATTCAAACAATCTACAAGCAGAATGATGAGGTGTTCTCATGCATTTTCTTCAAATAGGAAACATTTCATCAAGCGACACATCTTGATATCTCTTCTTTGGCCCCTTTCCACAGCACAAGATCTATTCCCTATTCCTCAGGTTTCCATGACCTATTTGGCATTCCATCTGCATGCTGAGCTACTTCTATAAATATGAAGAAAATCTGCTGCATCCAATCAGCAGGGAAGTGTGAGCCTTGATCTTTCTTACATACCTTTCTTGATCCTTAACACAGTGGGCTACCATTTAATTGTGAGTCTTTACCTTTATCACAAAGTAAACAACATTGTATTTCACACATTTTGCCTTAGCTCCCCTAGCCAGCCCATAATCAAATACTGAAATTGAAGCCCGCTGCTGTATGCTTTACTTCACTGTTAAAAGATGATAACTGAATATAAATTCATCTCAAGAAATGTGCCAGAAGCACAAGCAAATCCACAACGAGCATGGCCTTGTTCTTTTCCTATCCCTTCATTGTTTCTCCTCCTCTCTAACCTAGCTTATGCCTGTCATTTGAGAGGGCATGAGGCCTGTCACAGCTTGTCCTTACACTGAAAAGGGCATTGACAATTGGGGAAATGGTTCTTTGCAGTCGCTCTGGCCTTAGGACCGCATTAGTATGGCTTAGGGATTGATGGCTTTCTGAGTTTAAATTGAGCCTCTTTTTAAAATAAAAAAGTAAACACTGCCATATATTTTTAAAGCCATATCAAAGAGACAAGCTGTGCTCCCAGGAACAGCAACGTCTATTGTATGATACTTTATGGTTCTTGAAGTATTTTTGTATCTATGATTTCATCTGATCCTCACTGCAACCCTGTGAAGTAGCCAAAGCAAAAGCTATTTGTCACATTCAAAGATGACAAAACTAAGGTTTACAGCAGTTAAGTGACATGCCAAAGATCACCTGGCTTGTAAATTTCGAAAGGAGAACTTGAACATAATTCTGCCCATAAGCCTCTGTGATCTTCCATGTACTATGCTTATGATGGTTCTGCTATAGATAGGCTTTAACTCTTAGAATAAAAGATTCAGAAGACCATCGCATCATTTCTTGCCTTTCAGTATTGAATTAAACAATTCTGCTCTCAATGGAGAGATTAATCTTTGCCTTTTGCAAAATTAATAATGCACACCTACCACGATAGGCTATGGACCTCTTTACAAAGGTGATAAATTATTATTTTAGAAACATAGTAATTATTATTTTACAAAAATTCATCTGAACTGTCTCTGATGATCATTGCTCTGAGGGGGTTTAGCTTGGTTATCTCCTGGAAATGCATTTTTGAACATAGAACTGCTTGCACAAGAAAAGTTGATATTGTGAACCCTATCAAAGTACAACACAGCAGATATTCTAAACCAGACAGACGAGTTCTGAAAGAGTGATGAGGAAAGGCTGGGAGCACAGCTACACAAGATGTGAGCAGACTTTCCTAACAACCTCACTTGCTCAGCCATTTCCTCTTGCCCATTTTAACAGAAAAAAGTAAAATCAATGTAAGTTCTAAGAACTTTAAACACATGCTCCGAAAGTAGAGATCATGAAATCAAAGTCTCAGTGAAGGTGAGAAGCATTACAAAGTACTATTTGAAATCTTACTAAGAACAGCAAAAACAAAAACAAAAAATAAAAGGAAAAAAATAACTATGAACCAAACTAATCCAATTTGGGTGCTTAGGTAAATATTTTGTGGAGGGAATATTTCAAGATGGAGAGTTTCAGATAAAGGCTCCTAAAAGTTGAAGTCCTTAAGGCAGCTATTTCCTGACTGTTCTGCCCTGTGCACCCAGACCACCCCTCAGCTGGGAGCATCTGATGCGCTTGCTTCCCCTTATCTTTATACTGCAAACATATCCGGACTGGAGGAGTTCTAGCATTTCCTTATGTCGAAATGAATAAAAATAGCCGAGGAGGAAAGAAGGCAATCTATAGTGTTTGAACTTAGCAAGTGTTGCCTCGCACTGACCTTCTGTAGCTGGAGTAGTGTAGGATTGTGCGGAAGTTGAGTTCCACTTCACTTCAGAATCGCTTTAACTTTATCACTGGAGGGCATCTGGAAATATCTCAAGCCAATTCGTCATGCCAAAACAATGGTCATTAAGGGAAAGGAGGAAATAAGCCATAATCATTCCTCCAGATGTTCATTCTAAACTTCAAAATGCTTTCCAAGGTTCTTTTCTGAAGACAAAATGTCACGTTATGCATGCTGTAGAACTTTAGAATATTCATTCTTCTCTAGAATTGCGTATCAAATATAAGCTGGTGCCACATGGAAAATATGTCCAAGTTAACTACAACAATCTTTAACTTCCTGCTTTTACAATTACCTGTAAAATCCTGCTTGATTTTCACTGTCCAAACGGCTACTCCACAGGATGTAGTATAACAGCACATTCTACATCAGCTGTTAAAAAAACAAACAAAATTTTCAACAGCTTTTAATTCAGGTCATGACTGCAGGTAAGACATTTTAAATTTCTGTGTTTTAACTTATATTCATCAGTCTTGCATTTTAAACACACATATGGCCAGAGAAACATGATGTGTAAAGAATACTAGTATAAAGAGCTGGATAAATGACTCAGTGGTTAAGAGCACTGACTGCCCTTGCAAAGGACCCAGGTTCAGTTCTCAGCTCCCACATGGCAGCTCACAGCCATCTACAACCCCAGTTCCAGGGGATCTTATGCCCTCTTCCGGCCTCTGTGAGCCCCAGACAAGCATGTAGTACACAAACATACATGAAGGCAACACATACACACATACACCCACACACTACAGCAAATATTTAAAAATAGGTCTTTCTCGTATGAGGTTTTGTTCAAAAAATAAAAGATTTCTATTATAGCCACCCTCAGACAATAGGATGAACAGTATTAACCTTATGATTCTCTAGACAGTGATTTGTAATTCTTAAGCTAAATGGAATATGGGCTCACACCAATTATGACCTGAGCATGCATATCCATTTTATATTATTCTATTCTAATTGATGCATTATATATTATACTTAAACAAGAATCCATTTTAAACTTTGTAAGCTAAGAACATACCTATAATAAGATATCAGGATCAACAATTTTGTAAAAATAAATAAGTAATAATCAGGACCTGCAAGTGGCTTGGCAGGCTAAAGTACTTGCCAAGAAGTCTGATGAGTTGAGTTCAATACCTGGAGTCTGCATAGTAGAGGGAGAGGACTGACTCCCACAAGTTGTCTTCTGACTTCCATACCTGCACATTTTGGCATGTGCATACACACACACACACACACACACACACACACACACACACACACACACAGACACACAGAGTAACTGTATGTAATAAAATTAAAGCTTACAAAATCTGTTTTTAAAATTGGAGCTGGATTTTTACTTGTGAGAAACTACTAATCTCTATAGCAAAAGTAGCCAAGCATTCCTACTTTAATGTTTTGTTTTGTTTATTGTTTCTTTTCTAGGGGGAACTGCCCAGTGTTCGCTCGAAGTTCCATGTCCTCTTTCTCCTCTTTGTGGCCTGCATGTTTTTTGTGAGCCTTGTGATTCTCTTTGGTTACCATTGTTGGCTTGTCAGCAGAAACAAAACTACCTTAGGTAAGACTGAATGTTAAGACTGGAAAATGCATATTAATGTATATTACTGTACCCTAAGGAGAGAAAAACTAATAGTAAAGTATTTTAGTTTTGGTGACACGCCGTTGCCTCCAAACTGAGACAGATGGAAATACATTTTCCTAAACTGGACAACAATAGTGAACAAAGCTTAGGGACTACACAGAGCATTCCTGAATCGAATCCCATAGAGAACCCAAAATGACCATAGTTCTTATAGTGCACACTGGGCAATACATCCCCAAACTCACATGTCTGACTTCTAAAAAGTATTCACATGAATAAATGAATTTCAGAGGGAAGAAGTGACACTAAATAGTGACAGACAATCTAATTGATGATGCATATCCCAAAACAGAGTCCTTAGAAATAATCCAAATGAATAACAAAAAATGAATGCAAAAATCCAGGCCATCAATATCTCTCAGCATGTAAGGGTGCTTGCCAGGAGCCTGACAACCTGAGTTCAAGCTCCAAAACCCACATGGTAGAAAGAGAGAATTGATTCTCACAACTTGTCCTCTGTCTTCCACACTCACACCATGTCATGCCCACATAGGTGTGTGCACATAAACACACACAAAATCAATCCATAAATTTTAAAAATGGAAATATATTTTTATAAAGAATCAAATTGATATTTCCAGTCAAATGAGGATATAAAAGGACCATACAAATGAGATATGCATATTAAATCTGCAGAAAATCAGGACACTAAATGACTTGGTTTTTTTCTTTTTTGCTGTCAATTAGTACTCTTAAGCTTGTTATATATAGAACGAAAGGATTGTAGTGCAATAATTACTTCATCTATGGTGAATGTTTATGTGGTCTACAAGTCAGTACACAAGGAATAAGAAGAAAGTGTTCAAGTGTTAAACGTTAACTAGGATGGATTAGATTCGAGAGGAATTTAGTGTAAAAGCCACTGCACTTTAAGAATTCATTTGCTAGGGAAGTCTTTGCACCCATTTTTCTAAATCAAATATATGTGTAGCACTTAGTACTTAGGGTAGTAAATTAGCACATTTGGTTGAGATAGCTACAAAAGTAGAAAAGTACTAAAAGCTTCATGATAACAGGGTCTGAAAACAAAGGACAAATGGGAAATGGTGAGATGCAGCCAGAGCCCAACAGTGAAAGTGTTTGCTTAATGGGATAAATGTGTGTCTAAAAATAATATGCACTAATGCGGCCCAATTCCTCATAGTCTTTGAGGTGATTACAGTTCACCCGTTGACATTTTGTCTGGAGTAAAACTAGGTTTTTTACATTGGAGTTTTCATTGTGAACATCTTCATTGCTGAAATGTTTCAAAACCAAATCAATGTCATTAGCATCTCTTCTGTGTCATTACTTTGGTCCCAGATCTACAGATGGAGACCATTTGGCTGTCGGTGCCACTTTGATTCAAATAAAGTACATTTACATCTATTCCTGCACTCCTTCGATTCAGCAGTCCAAAGACATGCTCCTTGTGAATGCTGTATTATTTTTGTCATTGTGTATTTACCCTGCCTTAAAAAACTAAGAGCACAAATTCCTCATTTTCAATAACAATTTTACTTTTTATTAAATAATTAAACTGAGTTTTCCTAGGCAATTTAGCGATAATTAAGAACGTGTACCTATGCTAAAACAGCAAAAGGGTAGCATAAATGAAGGCCACACTTTTGGAGGGATGTAAAATCATTATAGTGATGAAATGTATTCCTTTCTTTCTCCTGGACTGTCTTAGAGGCCTTTTGCACTCCAGTATTTACAAGCGGACCAGAGAAAAATGGGTTTAACCTTGGCTTCATCAAGAATATCCAGCAGGTGTTTGGTGATAATAAGAAGTTCTGGCTAATACCTATTGGGTCCAGGTAGGTAACTTACCACTGAAAGCAGCTAATGCCAAGCCGTGCATTAAAGCATCAAATTTATTTTTGAATGATTTTGTTTGAGAGTTTCGCACATTTATTTATAATGAATTTTAGTAACTTTCACACTCCATTCCCCTTTCTCATCCCCTCCTCTCTCCTGTTTGAACCCTTCTTCTCAACAAGTGTTCTACTTTCCTATCTTTTCGTGTGTTTCTCCCTCACTTAAATTGGTGTTGCTGGCACGTGCATGGGTGAGAGGCTATTTACTGGAGCAAGGACAATTTTTCAGTGGCTACACCACTGAAGAAAACAATACTTCTTTCCCCAACAATTGTCCCACAGAGAAGAATAGGGCCTTATAAGTTCATCCCCGATCTATGATGAAGTGGCAATGGGCTTAATATTGTGCAAGTCTTGTGTAGATAGCCATATCTTTGGTGAGTTCATGGGCGTAATGGCTGTGTCATGTCCAGAAGATAGCTTTCTGGTGCCCATTTCCCTACCCTCTAGCTCTGACCTTCTTTCTACCATTCCTTCCATGCTGTTCCCTAAGCTTTGGAGGGGTAATAGAGCTGTCTAATTTAGGGTGGAGTATGCTGCCATCACTTATTCTCACCCTCTTCACCAGTTATGGGTTTTTGCATTAACTACCTCCCATCTCAGAAGAAGCTTCTCTGATGAAGGCTGAGCATTCTCAATAGCAAATTAGACTCAATTTCTTTTTTATTTTAATTAAGAATTTTTTTATTCATTTTACACACCAATCACAGATCCCCCTCTTCCCTCCTCCCACCCCTCCAGCCTTCCCCCACAACCCACCCCTCATTCCCTCCTACAAGAAGGTAAGGCCTCCCATGGGGAGTCAGCAGATCCTGGTCCATTTAGTAGAGGCAGGTCGAGACAAGGTCTCACTATGTATCCCTGGTTGGTCTGGACTCACTATGTAGACCAAACTGGCCATGAACTTACTGCAATCCTCCTGATTCTTCCCCTTAACTGTTGGATTAAAAGCATGTGTCACCATAGCCTTCCGTAAATGCAGATTTGGTATCATCTAGTAGGTACAATATTCCCCAAGTTTCTCACTTCTGTTTGTATAAAGACAAATCATGAAGTAGAGGTATGAACAAATAAACACTTTCATGATTTGTTTGTGGAAAGGAAAATTGGCACCAATTGTTAGTAAATTTGACAATACATATTAAAAACATAAGAATAAACATATCAGCCAGGCGGTGGTAGCACACGCCTTTAATCCCAGCACTTGGGAGGCAGAGGCAGGTTGATCTCTGTGAGTTCGAGGCTAGCCTGGGCTACAGAGTGAGTTCCAGGAAAGGCTCCAAAGCTACACACACACACACACACACACACACACACGAATAAACATATCCATTATCCTAGTGGTTATATTTCTTGGAATGTACCCTAAAAATAGAGAATAAACTACACACAAAATGTTCTTCACAGTCTGGGCATGGCGATTCATACTTGTAATTTTAGCATTTGGAAGCTTAAGGAAAGAGAATCATGAATTTGACATCAGCCTTTGTCTACAGAGTGAGTTCCAGGACAGCCAGGGCTACACAGAGAAACCCTGTCTCAAAAAAAAAATGTATAGAGCTCAATGTCTATCTTCTGAGTGACTTTGTGACCCTGATGAAACCACCACAAACTATAGGAGCTCTAGAGCAGAGAATGTCTCAACCTTTTTATATCCTTTATGTTCACTGCTCAAACAGCACTATATTCATATTCTCTTGTTGGAAAAAAAACCCTTTGCTGGAGTCAGGTAATAATGAAGGTTAAATTTTCTCCTTCCCCCCTTGCTGTATCAATACTTCTCTATGCCAGTTAATGTTTTATAGGGTTGTTTGTTTAAGGTGTGGTATAGTCAACTCTTCTAGCTATAAATACCAAGACAAAATTTGTCAATGGTAACATTGATTAATAACTGTTAGCAGGAATCAGCTATATATACTCTGATCACACACTGAGACACACAAGCATTCAAACTCCATTACCACATCACTCTAGTATAAGAACAAAACCAAAAATCAAAGCCCATTCACTTACATAATCAGTGTTCTAACATTTTCGGAAGGGCAATATTAATAAAATCTATAAACTTTTTATTGGCAACATTCAAAAACAGGAGAAAAAGTACATATAGTATCAAATATATAATCTGAAAGTCATTCAAAGTTAAACTCAGAATGCATTCAGCTATATAGACTCAATTGTTGAAACTGTAATATTATCTGGCTAGGGCCACCATGATTCATGCCATGGCCTCCTATCTCTGAATGGCCAGAAATTAATTAGAGACATGCTCCAGATTACCATAGAGATCCACAAAGTAGCCTCACATGTAGATAATTGTCCCTAGAATTTATACTACAGAGATACCTTGCCATTTCTCTTTCCCATTCTATGTTACAAGTCAAATAAATAACAGGGTATAGGAGCATTCTCTTACCCTTCACAGCAGCTTTTCCCACTATATTTAGTGATGGTGAGTCTTCTCATCTCGCTTGAAAATGTAGAATCAAAGCAGTTTGATAATGGGATATAATTGGAACTATGATAGTTAAATGACATTTATGAAACTGTATATGCATATTACTATACTGGGCATTGTGGAAAGCAAGTTAAAGAATGTCTTGCCGGGCATTGGTGGCGCACACCTTTAATCCCAGCACTTGGGAGGCAGAGCCAGGCGGATCTCTGTGAGTTTGAGGCCAGCCTGGGCTACCAAGTGAGTTCCAGGAAAGGCGCAAAGCTACATAGAGAAACCCTGTCTCGAAAAACCAAAAAAAAAAAAAAAAGAATGTCTTACAAACAAAAATAGTCAGCATTGATACAGACAAACAAGACATGGAAATTGAGAGTAATGCAGCAAGGAGATGATAATATTTGGATGATGATAAGAGCTTATTTGACCATGGCTGTAGACAAAAGAACTAAGAATCCCCAAGTCTTGTGGTGTATAGCTCAGTGGTAGAATCCTTAAAGCAACACAACCCCAAAGCCATGATTATATCTCACTTCTAAGAAGATGATTACTGTCTCAAAAATTTATAGTAGATAGACATGATGACACACACCTATATTCCAGCCCTGAGGATACTGAGATAGGAGAGTACAAGTTCTGAATCAGCCTAGGCCACAAAATAAGACCTTGCCTGAGCTGGTGAGATGGTTTAGTAGATATAAATGTACTTACCACCAAACCTAACAACCTGAATTCAATCTCCAGGATCCACATGGTGAGAGAAGAGAACTTACTTCCATATTGTCCTCCACATATGCACCATACATATACATACATATATACACATTCTCTCTCTCTCTCTCTCTCTCTCTCTCTCTCTCTCTCTCTCTCTCTCTCGCTCTCGCTCTCGCTCTCGCTCTCGCTCTCGCTCTCGCTCTCTCTCTCCCTTATCCCTCCCTCCTTCTGTGTGTGATTAAATTTGAATAAAAAAGAAAGTTCGTGTCAGTTGTAAACTCGATACCTTTCTTTCCCACCAGCCCTGGTGATGGACACTCCTTCCCTATGAGGTCTATAAATGAGTCACAGAACCCACTGCTGGCAAATGAAGAACCCTGGGAAGACAACGAGGATGACAGTCGAGGTGAGTAGGCTCAGAAGAAACCCTTTTTTCTGCATGGCACACTCAACACTACATGATCTATCTTAATAAAACCATGCAGAGGCAGGCGGTGGTGGCACACGCCTTTAATCCACACAGGAAGCAGAGGCAGGTGGATCTCTGTAAGGTCAAGGCCAGTCTAGTCTACAGAGTGAGTTCCAGGATAGCCAGGGTTGTTGAACAAAGAAACCCTGTCTCAAGGAAAAAAATGTCCAAAGAGGTTTTGTTTTTTTTTTTTTGTTTTTTTTTCCTCTTTTGGAGCATTTTGTTTAATTTTTATTTTTTTTATATATATATTTTATTTTACAATACCATTCAGTTCTACATATCAGCCATGGGTTCCCCTATTCTCCCCCCTCCCACCCCCTCCCCTTACCCCAGCCTATCCTCCATTCCCACCTCCTCCAGGACAAGTCCTCCCCCGAGGACTGCAATCAACCTGGTAGGCTCAGTCCAGGGAGGTCCAGTGGATGAAAAAAATGTGGAATATATACACAATGGAGTACTACTCAGCAGAGAAAAACAATGAAAGCATGAAATTTGCAGGCAAATGGATGGAACTAGAAAAAAACATCCTGAGTGAGGTAACCCAAACCCAGAAAGACAGTTATGGTATGTACTCACTCATAGGTGGATTCTAGATATAAAATAAAGAACAATCAGACCACAACCCATAGAACTATAGAGGCTATATATATAGCATGGAGGTCCCTAGGATGACTGTGGCTTATAATAAATTTCAGTTTTACTCAATTATTGAAAAAAAATAGCCAAATGAATGGAAACCAAAGAGGTTTTTATAAGAATGACAACCTCATAAGTGCCCTCTGGGTTGAGGAGGTTAAGTATGGCAAGATTTGCTTAACAAATATGGGTGGCTAAGGTCACTATGTTAAGCAATGTTCTCTAGAAGAACAGAACCAATAAAATACATGTATATGTTACATATTATAAAGAGGATTTACTAGAACGGCTTACATGGTAGGGCCTGGATAGTCCAACGATGGCCAACCATATGATGGAGATGCGGGAGAACCCAGGAGCTGCTCAGTCCACAAAGCAGAAAGCTCAGCAGTCCCAGGCTGGTGCTGGAGGCCTGAAGATCCCTGCAGAGTCTCTGGTGTTGAGTCCACATGGGAGGGACGAGGAAGCTGCAGGCTGAAGTCAGGGGAGGATGGAAGCAGCAGTGATAGCTGTTCTCACTCAGAAGGAAGAGAGTGTGGCCAGGTGACACTGCTGCACATCTTTGCATCTGGGCCACCCCTTCAGAAGGTGCCATCCATTTTGAGAGCAAGTGTTCCCTCCTCAGCACATCATCTCTGCAAATACCTTCCCAGACATACCCAGAAGTTGGTTCTAAATCCCATCAAGTTGACAAATAAGACCAACCAGTGGATCAGAAGAGAAAGCTCAGCAGATAAAGTACTCGTCACACAAGTATGAGAATTGGGGGTTCAGATCCCCAGATCCAGTAAAAGCCAGGTGGGCTGGTTTGTGGTCCACCTGTAATCCCAATGCAGGAGGCAGAGATAGGAAATATCTGGAGTGAGCTGGCTAGAAAGATTAGCAGAAACATTGAGGTCCAGGTTCCTTGAGAGATCCTGCATCAATATACATGGTAGAGAGTGATCAAGAAGGACACCGAACATCAGTCTCTGCCCTGCACACAGGCATACACTCCTGCACACACATGCACTCCCACAATGCATACATGCATACACACATGAATACACACATACACATCCAAAAAAGAACCCACCTTTACAGAAGCATTAGATGGGAGCTTAAGCAGTTCCTTACTAGCTTCATTATGCCATGACTTCCAACTCTACAGATAAATCAGGGGACATAATAGACAGTACTGTGCAGATGAGTAAACAATCTTGCCACATAATCACTCATGGTATTTTACTTGACTGCAAAGTTTTACTTCCATCAATGGGCAACAGTTCACCTTTCTCTACCCTCCTTCATTTTGGTTCAGTTTTCTTTAAAATCATATACACTTTAGAATGGTATAAATACACTACAGAGTGAAAGGTGTGTGGGAGCAAACTTGTACATGCATCTAATAAGGGCAAAGGAAAAATTTAAAAAGAGAACTTTGCCCTCCCAATTTCTTCCATCAGATCATTAGGTCATCTTGAGACGTTTCAGGACGTTCTAAAGATAATATTCTCTTGTCATACATGTTCTATTCTTTGTCTCTGTCACTGTACCCTCTGCCGTGTCTTCCATCTTTGCAAATGTCGTTGATACCAGCCATCAGAGAGTAGATTTTAACAATTGTTGAAATAGAGCAGTAGCCGACAGCAATTTTCAAGTCGGGAATTTTAATAGTCACCATGACGTGAACCTGGGGTAAATGAAGCTGAATGAGGACATGAAAATCTTTCAAGTGAGGGCCAGATACAGAAGACAAGCTTTTGTAAATGTTCTCACAGTTACATCATCCAGGCCTGGGTTCTCTACCTGAAAATACTATCGTAAAAGAAAGCATGTTTGGGGTTGAAAAATGTCAAATCAGCCCTAAGCTTATAATTACAAAGGAAGATAATTCTTTTTTTTTAAAATTTTTTTATTCCAGCACCATTTGTTGAAGATGCTTTCTTTTTTCCATTGTACACTTTTGGCTTCTTTGTCAAAAATTATACGTTCATAGGTGTGCGGATTAATGTCAGGGTCTTTAATTTGATTCCATTGGTCCACATGTCGGTTTTTATGCCAATACCAAGCTGTTTTTATTACTGTAGCTCTATAGTAGAGCTTGAAGTCAGGGATCGTGATGCCTCCAGAGGTTGTTTTATTGTACAGGATTCTTTTGGCTATCCTGGGTTTTTTGTTTTTCCATATGAAGTTGAGTTTTATTCTTTCCAGGTCTGTGAAGAATTGTGTTGGTATTTTGATGGGGATTGTATTGAATCTGTAGATTGCTTTTGGTAAAATTGCCATTTTTACTATGTTATCCCTGCCTATCCATGAGCATGGGAGATCTTTGCATTTTCTGACATCTTCTTCAATTTCTTTTTTCAGGGACTTATCATATAGGTCCTTCACTTGCTTGGATAGTGTTACCCCAAGGTATTTTATGTCATTTGTGGCTATTGTAAAGGGTGATGTATCTCTGATTTCCTTCTCAGCTTCTTTGTCCATTGTATATAGGAGGGCTACTGATTTTTTTGAGTTGATCTTGTATCCTGCTATGTTGCTGATGGTGTTTATAAGATGTATCAGTTCCTTGGTGGAATCTTTGGGGTCACTCACATTTTACATGCCAACCACAGATTCCCTTCTCATCCCTCCTCCTGCTCCCCCGACCCCCGGCTTCCCTACCCTGACCCACCCGTCTCATCCCCTCCTCCAACAGGATTAGTTCTCCCATGGTGGGAACAGCTAATCCTGGTACATTCAACTGAGGCAGGACCGAGCCCCTCCCCACTTTCTCTGGGGTGAGCAAGGTATCGCACCATAGGTAATGGGATCCAGAAAGCCAGCTCATGCACCAGGGATAGATCTTCATCCCACTGTCAGGGCCCCTCAAACAGACCAAGCTACACAACTGTTTACCGTATACAGAGGGTCTAGTCCCGTCCCATGCAGGTTCCACAGCTGTTGACCTAAATTTTCGTGAGTTCCCACTAGCTTGGTTCAGTTGTCTCTGTAGATTTCCCCATCATGATCTTGACAACCCCCCCCTTGCTTCTTTAATCCCTTCTCCCTCTCTTCAACTGGATGCCCAGAGCTTGGCCTGGTGATTGGCCGTGGATCTCTGCATCTGCTTCCATCAGTTACTGGATGAAGGCTCTATGATGACAGCTAGGATATTCACCAATCCGATTACCAGGGTAGGCCACCTCAACTGAAGAATGCTCTATGATGACAGTTAGTATATTCACCAATCCAATTACCAGGGTAGGCCACCTCAACTGAAGAATGGATAAAGAAAATGTGGCACATATACACAGTGGAGTATTACTCAGCTGTAAAAAACAATGGCATCATGAAATTTGGAGGCAAATGGATGGAACTAGAAAATATCATCCTGAGTGAGGTAACACAGACTCAGAAAGACAAACATGGTATGTACTCACTCATAAGTGGATACTAGATGTAAATCAAAGGTTAATCAGACTACAACCCACAGATCCAGAGTAGCTAGGAAGTAAGGAGGACCCTAAGAGGGATGCATGGATCACCTTGGGAAGGGGAAGCAGAGGAGATCCTGATGGATAAACTGGGGATGGGGGGGAATAGAAGGGAGGGGATGATGGATGAGAATATGAGGGAATGAGATAGATGAGCTGGAGAAGGGATGGAGTAGGAGAGCAATAAAGAGATATCTTGATAGAGGGAGACTTATGGGGTTAGGGAAAAGCCTGGTCCTAGGGAAATTTCCAGGAATCCATAAGGACGAACTCAGATTAGACTACTAGCAATACTGGTGAGGGTGCTTGAAGAAGGTAATTCTTGCCCAGCCAAAGAATTTCCGCGCGCGCGCGCGCGCGCGCGCGCGCACACACACACACACACACACACACACACTTCTTTTACTCCCCTGCTTACTATGAGAAGCTGGCTATGTTTTGATGTGCCATCCTCCTGCCATTAGTCCCTCTGAACAGACATTAACTTTTAGCAATCTATCTCAGAAGATGGGAATTCTTATTTTGGTATTGACTCTTTCCAACAGAAATTAAAGACATACCTAATCTCAAATTTGCTTGAAATAATTCCATAATAAAAAAAAAACAGTTCATATGTGAGCCTTATATTGTCAAGCAGAACACTTAAAAGATACATGTAGTGCCACATCACATGGAAATTACTTTGGAGGGGATCGGTAGATGGCTTAGTTGGTAAAGTGCTTTCCACACAAGCATGAAAACCTGAGTTCCAATCTCCAGCGTTTTACTTTATTCTGTGGACGTAGGTGTGCTAACCATAGTGTTTGCACAGAAATCAGAAACTGCCGTGGGTTTGGTTCTCTTGCCGCTCTGGCATGAGTTCCAGGGGTTATATGCAGGTTGCCTGGTTTGCACCACTGCCTTTACCCACTGAATCATCTCCCCACTCGAGACATTACCTTTTTGGAGCGGCCTCTAATTCTGGTCTTTTTCAAATATACTCGGTTATACTTTTTTATATAATTTCATATTTTATCAAATATTTTTATACTTTTTCATCCTTTGACTTTAATAATCATGTTGTGTAGACACTAATATTTTATAATTAATGAAAGTGAGGATAGAAGATATTAACTAACTCATCCAATATCACATAACATGAATCAGATGGTGCTTGGAATCAAATGAAGGTATTCTGATTCTAAATTCTGAGATTTTTTGCAATATCATGGTATGTCTGTCTTTTGGAAGAATAAATATGAGACATGGTGCTGTGATTTAGTGCCATCTTGTTCTCTGAAGCATCCAACTTCTTCTAAAGTCAGAACATACACCACAGACCACAAGCCTCTTTTAACTTTTTAAAGATCACTATGGCAACTTCCATAAATGAGATTTGAACCCATTCTTACATCTAACAACTTTATTATATAATGGTACTTTTCTCTAGTACACGTTTTCAAGTGCACTGTTTGTTCAGTTAGCGCTGTTATCCTCAGTCTTCTGTGTATGCTCATATACAAACTGTTCGTGTATTTTTTTAACAGTGCTTTAATCAGTTCCTTGGATTTTTTTTCTTATTTTAGTTTTTTGAGACAAGGTTTCCCTATGTAGCCCTGGCTGTCCCAGAACTCACTCTGTAGACCAGGCTGGGCTTGAACTCAGAGATCCACCTGCCTCTACCTTCCAAGTGCTGGGATTAAAGGCGTGTGCCACCACTGCCCAGAAAATTCTTTTATAAATTCATGCACTGTATTTTGAGAACACTCATCCCCAGTTCCATAACGACCCTGTCCACCCTCCCAGCCCTTCCTACCTAACTTTGAGTCCATGCTCTTTCAACAATTACAATCCCAAGAAATGCGCTGTAAGTTAAAATTACATTTCAGTCCCCTTTAGAAATTATGTCAGGATTAATTGCTAACCAATAATATAATGTTTGCTATACATTATGTATTTATTAATAGCACAATGTAAAATACTCAATGTATAAATGTATAAAATAATAAAATCGGGCAACAGCAACTTGGTAAGTGAAAGTGTTATGTTAAAGCCAGGAAAAGTTTATCTTCTTTGAAATCCCTACCCTAATTTCATACAGTAAAGTACTAAGTTCAAAAAACACATCGATGAAAGCATTTAAATAGGTTTCTCTGGAGAGGGTTTTTAAAATAAAGTATTTAATTAATGCACAAATACACAGAAGACGCACAAATGAGTATGCATATCTGTGTAATTTTCTGCAGAGATTTAACAGGCATCTTTTAAAAAGATTTTTTGAGAGACTTGGAGTTGCATTTTAGCTTTTTGAGGAAGTGATCCAGAAATGTCTGTTACATTATTGCTTTTTTTCATTATAAAATTTCCTATAGCTTACATTAAAAAATTAGAGATGACAATAAAAGTCTTTATACTAATCTATTCCAAATGGAACCATTTCCTCCAAATTGGATGGATGGTGTCTACAACCCTGCCTATTGTGTCATGAATAATAAAGTGGGCATGATTATCAAAGATGCTGAAATGCAAACTGCCGTAAGCCAGCACCAACCTGAATGTAAAAATGATATTGAAAAAACTCCATGGCTTTCTCAAAGGATGGAAGTCTAACCTCTTAGTATTTTCTGATGGAACTGATTTCTTAATATGTTTTTTCTTTATGGCTCTGGTGCCTTTCCAAATGTTCTTTGTTCTTTTTTCGTTTCAGTAAGTAACAAAGCCTGTGCCATTTTCCAACACTAGCCTTTTTCACATTAGTAGCTGAACACTTTGATCATGAATGTTTGTTGGAGGTGCAGCATCTGTGGAAATTCGGGGAAAATAGCTCCAGTCAATATTCTGTAGATAGTGAAGTTAACAGAGATGTTGGCAGAGACTTCAGCAGCAGAGCTATGGCTGTTTCTGCCTGTGAAGTCTGATAGTTTTCTGCCACTGTAAGAAAATATCTGAGATAATCAACTTAAAGAGAACAGGTATATGGAAGTCTCCACTCTATGATCAGTTGGTTCTATTGCTTTAGACTGCTAACAAGGACATCCATAATGATGGCAGTCTGCCATTGAGAAATACCACTCCCTTCATAACCCTGAAGCAAAATAAAGAGTAAGGAACTGGGACCCACATACTCCCTCAAAGGTATGCCCCCCCCAACCTAAAAACTTCCCAATGGGCCTCAGCTCTATAAGATTCTGACACCTCCCAATAGTGAGTGCCACCCTATGGGCTAAGACTTTTAGCACATGAGCCTTTAGGGAACATTAAAGATTCAGACTATAGCACAAAAGAACAAGTTACTTTTTCATTTTTACTGTAAAAATGTGAGGTATCCAAAACAGTGCTTTTGCATACATACATGCAGTGGAGTGGTGACTGTACATACATCATCCCCAAACACTGTTGACCTGCATAGTCTGGTAGTCCGCATGCTGCCCTTCCAGTCTCCACGTTCTCTCTATACTGGCCACTCTGTATGCTTTGGTCTATACCTCTTCATGCCACCTCACCTTCTGCTGCCTCGGGAACTACTGTTCCATTCTGTTGGCATATATTTGACTCCTTTTTAAATTTCTCCCTATCAGAAAGATCATCCACTGCTGTTTTTCTGTGTCCACCTTAATGGCATCCATTTTGTTGTAAATGGGAGAAGTCACTTCTGTCTTAAAGATGAATAATAATATGGAGTGTGTGTGTGTAAGTGTGTGTGTGTGTGTTCCATTTTGAATTTTTAAAGAAACCTCTATATCAGTTGTAACAATTTGCATTCCCAGCAACAATAAATGAAGGTAGCCTTTTCTCTACATTCTCACCAATAGTTTTCATTTTTGACATATTTGTGGGTCTGGGATTAAATATAGGACCATGACCTTGCTAGGCAAGCATTCTGCCACTGAAGCACATCATAGCCCTGTCGTTTGACTTTTTTTAAATGTGGTTATTCATTTTTTAAATTTTTTATTCATTTTACATACCAACCACAGATTCCCCTCTCATCCCTCCTCCTGCTCCCTCTCCCCCCCCCCTTTATCCCCTCCTCCAACAAGGTAAGTTCTCCCATGTGGGGACAGCTAAGCCTGGTACATTCAGTTGAGGTAGGTCCAAGCCCCTCCCCCCTGCATCAAGGCTGCTCAAGGTGTCCCACCATAGGTAATGAGATCCAGAAAGCCAGATAATGCACCAGGGGTAGATCCTGATCACCCTGCCAGGGGGCCCTGAAACAGACTCTGCTACACAACTGTGTCCCGTATGCAGAGGGTCTAGTCCAGTCCCATGCAGGTTCCACAGCTGTCCATCTAAAGTTCGTGAGTTCCTATGAACTCGGTTCAGTTGTCTCTGTAGATTTCCCCATCATGATCTTGATCCCCCTTGCTCATATAATCCCGCTTCCTTCTCTTCAACTGGACTCCTGGAGCTCAGCCTGGTTGGCTGTGGATCTCTGCATCTGTTTCCATCAGTTACTAGATGAAGGCTCTATGATGACAGGGTATTCACCAACCTGATTACCAGGGTAGGCCAATTCAGGCACCCTGACCACTATTGCTAGTAGTCTAATCTGGGGTTTTCCTTGTGGATTCCTGGGAATTTCCCTGGCACCAGGTTTCTCCCTTACTTCATAATGGCTCCCTCTATCAAGATATCTCTTTCATTGCTCTCCCTCTCCGTCCCTCCCCTAGTTTGACCATCAAGCATGTGGAAATGGGATGGTTGTTTGACTTTTTTTTTTTTTGGTTTTTCAAGACAGGGTTTCTCTGTGTAGGTTTCCTGGAACTCACTTGGTAGCCCAGGCTGGCCTCGAACTCACAGAGATCTGCCTGGCTCTCCCTCCCAAGTGCTGGGATAAAAGGCGTCCGCCGCCGCCGCCGCCGCCGCCGCCGCCGCCACCACCACCCAGCTTGTTTGACTTTTTTTTTTTTTTTTGTTTGTTTTTTTTTTTGTTTTTTCAAGACAGGGTTTCTTTATGTAGTTTTGCGCCTTTCCTGGAACTCACTCTGTAGCCCAGGCTGGCCTTGAACTCACAGAGATCCGCCTGCCTCTGCCTCCCAATCGTTTGACTTTTTTATAACAGCCGTCCTAACAGATATGAGGTAGCCTCTCATGGTGCTTTTGATTTTCATGCTCATGACCATTAAGGATTTTAGCACTTTTTCAAATACTTGTGTCATCTTGGGGAAAATGTCTATTTATGTAGTTTAATCATTTTAAATTCAGATATTTGTTGGCATTGGCTACTGGTCTGAATTTCTTAATATAATTTGCTTATTGAATACTTGTCAGATTTGTGGTTCACAGTTATTTTCTCCTGTTCTATAGGTTGCTTTTTCATTTTGTTATTTTTGCTGTGAACAGGCTTTTTGGTTTGATAAACTCCCATTTATGTATTGTTTATTTATTTCTAGTGTCATATTTAAAAATCATTAAGACATTTCCCCTGTGTTTGTGGTAGTTTTATAATTCCAGATGTATTAATGACACCCTGTTTAAAACAATTGATAGTATATGCTTAGATTTCGTTCTGGACTGTTCTTTTGTTCCATTGTCCTATGTGTCTGCCTTTATGTGAGTTCTATTTTGTTTTTTATTATCATCGGTTTGTAATACAGTTTAAGATGCAGTAGTATGCTGCCTTCAATTTTGTTTATCTTTATTAGGATTTTCTGGCTATTTACAATCTTTTATAGTTCTTTATAATTTTTTAATTTTATTTATGCAAAAAACCCATTGTAATATTGATCCGGATTGTGTTAAATATATAAGTTAATTTTGGTAGCATGAACATATTAACCATGTTGGTTCTTCCAATTTATGAACACAAGATATATTTCCATTTATTTGTGTCCTCCTCAGTTTCTTATGCCATTGTTTTATAGGTTTTTATATGTGTCTTTACTTCCTTGGTTAT
This sequence comes from Peromyscus leucopus, assembly GCF_004664715.2. NCBI lineage: Eukaryota > Metazoa > Chordata > Mammalia > Rodentia > Cricetidae > Peromyscus > Peromyscus leucopus. Next base: position 64,261,547 of record NC_051083.1, on the reverse strand, counting down.
GTTTATTCTATCTCTCTGTTGAGCTCTGGCACTTTAGAGAATGAGGGATACAGGCAAAATGAAACTGTCCTTCCTTTGGGTTACTTCTTTAACTGTATGGCTACAGCTTTTTAATTGGACTCATGAGCTCTTACAGAGTTATTTTAATTAATGGCTGGATTCCAAATGTTTGCTCTTTGTGGGAGGAAAGAAGGCCAAGATCTCTTACTTCACCATCTGGCTAAAATCACCTGGAAATAACTCTTGGATCAGCATCCATGATTGACTAATGATATTAGCTGATCTAGAAATGTTCTTAGAAATACTTTGAAAGAAATCAGAATTCAACCTATTTGTTAGGAAGATTTACTCTGAAGATCTTCCACAGAGGTTTCCTTTCAATGTTGCAAATAAGCAACTTCACATGACCTGTAGTTTTCATGTTGGGGTGCTTGCTCTCAGAGAAACCTAAAATGAATTACATAGTGTGTATTGTGATTGATCATCTAGAATCTTCCTTAACCCTGCCTCTATAAAGTTGCCATCCTAGGTATGGACTTTCCAGGGTCTTAGGAATCGAGTCACCTAAGTCCTGAGTAGTGCTGAATCTGTGAGGCTTCTTCAGAGCCTAGGCATAGGCCTCAAGTTGTTCCAGGGTTTATAAGAACTTCCAAGTTCCTATTTTCTATGCTAAATGTAAACAAATAGTAATTGGCCTTCACCTAGACCCTCAAATTTAAGTCTTCAAAAACAGATTAGGTATTAAACTCATTTTTGACTTTGATAATAAGTTAGCATTTGCCAATTGTAATTATGTAGCTTATATCCATTAGGCTCAGTTCTTTTATTTCCTAGTAAAGAAGGTAAATCCAGTTCAAAAGGACTTGTCACACAAATCTTCATAATCCTGTTTGAGAAGCCAGTAGAGAGCTTCAGGCCAAGGACCGTGCTAATTCTGCACTCTAGTCAGTGCACCAACTGTGATAAGAAAAACTGTTTCCAAAGAGTCCATCAGTAAAAGACCCACAGTTTCCTTAAAACTGATTTTAACTCTAACTAACAAGACTAGAAATAAAACTTCAATTTCATTTGAAAGCTTTTAATTAAGTTATGTACTCAGGGATATCTTTATCAAGTGAAAAAAGCCTATAGTATGAAACCAAAAATTTGTTTGAATTTGCAACTGTAACCTTCTGGTGTTAATGATCAATACTTGGATGAATCTATTTCCTGCCTTCCAATTGGTGAACAGTTATCCCAAAAAGTATGGATTTTTTGTCCCCAGTATATGAAATGTTTCACCTATAGGCTCTCAGGAACAAGTCAACCAAGTCCTGAATGGTCTTGAGTCTTTCTAATTTCCTAGTCCTTTGCTTGTACAAACTTTCTTTATATGATACCCATGAGTACTGTTCAAGGTAGAGCATGGTTCTGACTGACTTGTTTTTAACCTTTTAGTTCCTACTGTGATGACAAGTCACCTGTTGGAAAGAAAATAAACTAGCATGTGTTAAGAGTGTCCTGAAATTGGAACATTGGATTCATAATGTCATTAAACACTATCTCATCTTTGAACTCAAGGGTCTTGTAATATTGGAGTGAGATAAGATACATACATGAAAAGTTTCCCACCAAAACACAACACAGAGTGTTATTGACCAAATGAGTAGATTATTATGTCAACTCAGCAGGTCAATTGGCATCAAATTGGATGAACCTATAGACCAAAATCTTTATTCTATCAGTGGTCAGGAACTACTGAAAATTTTTGATCAGAGGAGTTATGTGAGGAAACTGTTTTCTTCAGAAGATGGTGAAGTGATACTCCTAAAAAAGAGAGTATATTGTCATCATGTATCAGAGATCGTTCTAAACCCTGGACTTTCCAAGAGGACTGGTGAGAGCCCTTCTCGTCATCAGAACTCCACCTCTCCAGCACATCCTGTATCCAAGAGCTCTAGTTCGGAGACAAGAGATCTTTCAGTCAAGAGCTGTGTTACTTGGAAGATGCCTCTCTGGTGAATTTCTGTTCAGTCATCTCCCAGGCAGAGATAGCCCTTGACTCTTGCTTGAAGAAAACATTACTTCACCACTTACCTCTTCAGGTCTAACTGTACCTGTCTGGTCATGCCTCTAGACCTTTAAACATCACCATAGGAGGTGGATATAGTCTTACAAAATCCATGTTATCTTCCTAAAAAAATCTACTTCTTCAAACAGTCATTATTTGATCTGTGGAATCAATACATGGAGTCAGATAAGGAAAAATCCTTAGATTTGGAAATTTTTTTTTTTTAGCAAATGTTCAAATGGGAATTCAGGACACATTGATATATACTAACACTTTCGAAATGAGTCTTCACATGACTCATATCCTTATTATATAGACATTTGGGATAGTTAGGTAAGTCGATCTTTTCCAACAGGCTATTTTGTTTCTTATTCTTTCATGCAAGAGGCATTGTGATTCTAGGGTAGGATGTCTGTATGGCTGATGAGGAATACTACAGAAAAAAAGGAGAATGAAGAAGAAATTAATATTCCTTCCATTTATTTGGAAGATAAGACATTTATAGCCGGGCGGTGGTGGCGCATGCCTTTAATCCCAGCACTCGGGAGGCAGAGGCAGGCGGATCTCTGTGAGTTCAAGGCCAGCCTGGGCTACCAAGTGAGTTCCAGGAAAGGCACAAAGCTACACAGAGAAACCGTGTCTCGAAAAACCAAAAAAAAAAAAAAAAAAAGACATTTATAAAATTTGCTTAAAATTACAGGTATTATAATACAATACTTTTCTGAGCATGGTGGGGAATGCTTATAAACCCAATACTCTGTGGGCTGAGACAGGAAGATTGCAAGTTTGAGACTATCCTGGGCTACACAATGAAACTAACTCTCTCTCTCTCTCTCTCTCTCTCTCTCTCTCTCTCTCTCTCTCTCTCACACACACACACACACACACACACACACACACACACACACTGTTTTATGAACTATATGTTATTGACTAAATAAGCAGAATAATGAAATTTGTGCTATAAAAATAAGGATAAGAGTGATTTTTCTATGGGTTACCTAATCAGGTAGGCTTCATAATATAAAGAGAATTCAAACTAACACCAGCAAGAAGAAAACAACCTAGTTACAGTAAAGAGTTTTGGCAGTTGGGCACTAGATAAGAATTCACTGAAGTCAGAGACTCACCATCCACCTGTTACATGCCAGGTGATTTATAGTCTCTCTCACATTTAATAATCATAGTCACTGTTGTGTGTTGTAAATATTCAGTAACCCGGTTTTGTAGATGAAAATGAACCTCGGCTTCAGATCAGCTCAGTGTCTGTCACACAGCAGAGTGATAGATCCTGTCTCCAAATCAAACTCTCAACTACTGCACCACTCCACATCCCTCCCTCTTCTCCATCCCCTATTCAGTGTTTAGAAAAAACCCTTCCTGTGCCTCGTTTGCCAGAAATAGAAGGATGAAGAAACCTGAGCAAAGTTCTGGCATGGGGACCAGTTCCCAGTTGCTGGTTTCAATGGGTGACTTTTGGGAAAGTCCCTTCTCTCTGTGCCTCAGTTTCAATTCCATTCTCTCCACGTTCTCTTCAGCTCTGAGCCCACCTGATACTGAGGGATCAAAAGTAAAGCTGAATAACAGAACCTAAATTTTTTTTGGCAAATAGTTTCTAGTTCCCTTTTTAGAAGAATACTATTAGGTACTAAAGGCCATGGTCAACTTACAATAGTAACATAGCTTCCTTATTCTGGGGCCACATTTCTTTCTCTGCACATTCTCTCTATACTCACTTGCTTTCTCCTTACCATCTCTACCTAGTATTTTGACAATTGGCCTCCAAACAACATCTCGTTATGCTTGTTATTTTCCTTTTCTAAAGAATTGAAGTAACTATATTGATAAAGGGGAAGTAGTACTAATGATAGTTAGAGGGAAGAGGCACAACACGGTAAATGTTATAAGGCTATTAGGAAGAAATAAACGACGTATTTGTAACAGGAACGAGTCCTAATGGAGGTAACATGGTAGAGGATTTGGTATCAGTTAGTATTGATATAATGAAAGATACATTTTAGAAAGATCAGTGGAGCACTGCTACACAGAATGAATTGGAGTTTTGAAATAAGAAATGGGAAAAGGAGCAGAAAGCTGGGTATGTGTCATAATAGCTTCATGGCAGGCAGTAACTATAGAAAGGGAGAAAAAAGATCAAGGCTAAGAGCCTTTTCTATAGCTAGGGATAGTCCACTGACTAGAGATATGTGGGAGTTATTTGTGTAGACATGGCATTTCAAACAATGCAAACTGGAGGAAGTTATTTGTGTAGACATGACATTTCAAACAATGCAAAGTAGAGGAGATAATCAAGTAAAAGAATAAAACTAGAAAGAGGAAACAAAGTGCATTGAAATACATCTGTGTGGACAGGAAATGGTGAAAGAGAAAATAGAGGGCCCTGGTTAGAACGTCAGAAAACAAAGCTCAGGAGAGACTACCCAACAATACTGTCAGTGCCCACCTCTACTTTACAATTGAAAACACTGAGGCTGGAGGAAATGGATATGACGTGAAGTGAGTAATATGACAGGAAGCAATCATGACTCAAGTCCCTGGATTCTCTATATTGTACTCTTTCCCTACTCTATTAATTTCTGAGAACCAGTGGCTAAAAATACACATACACACACACACACACACACACACACACACACACACACACACACACAAAACAACAACAACAACAAAAACCCAAGTTGCTTCATAGAGTAAAGGTTCACGTGGTAGCCTAGATTTTAAGGAAAGAGGGGGGGCGGATAGATCTTAGATAACATAAGAAAACTAAGCAGAGCAGCATACAATAAGACTGAATTGACATGCTTTTGATTGGATAATAGGAAAATCACTACTGCATAAGCAGCAAGAGCGGGAGGGGGGGGATGGAGGAAGCAGTGTAGGTACAGATTATAGGAGGCATTGAATTGACTTATTAAATCCTGTTATTTGTTTTCTATTATGCAGAACACAATTCTTTGAAGCCTTTATTCAATTCATTCCTCACCTATGCAGTCTTAGCTTAATCTCACCCTGGGAAGAATGCCATGAAGGAAACTGAAAATCAGGTTTTTCATCTGAGGCACCAGTGCCCACAAGAGCATAGTTTTAATTCAAATAATTGTTTGGTGGGAGTGTTGGGCCAAATCTGAGTATGAGTCACTCTGGGAAAAAAAAAAAAAGAAACCCACTTAGCAAAATCCTACAGATCAACTTCTCAAAGATTTTCCAAACACACCTAAAATGTATCAAGGCAGCCAACTATCAAGCTAGTAATGAGCATTGAGGGTTCGTTAGCATCACTTCTCAGGAGCAACAAGGCCAGCACAGTTATTACACTTAAAAATTGTCATTGCTGCTATTGATTGCTGCCTCAGAATGTTTGTGACATACGCTTGAGTACTTGCTACCTATATTTCCCTTTGTTTTTACAAATGAGCTATTCTCCAGCCCTTGCTAAAGACTGGGCTGATCTGTCCGATTTAAGTTCTGACTTAACTTTACCCTGAAGCTAGCTAAGTATGGTGGTACTTATCTGTTAGACCAGCATGTGGAAAGCAGATGCAGAAGGGCTGCAAATTCACAGCAAAACCTTTCAGAGAGAAAGAGGGGGGGGAGAGGGAGGGAGAGAGGGAGGAAGAGGGAGGGAGGGAGAGAGAGAGAGAGAGACAGAGAGACAGACAGACAGAGACAGAGAGACAGAGACAGAGAGACAGAGACAGAGACAGAGAGAGAGAAAAGGATATTGGGATTCTAGAGAAGACAGAATCTTGCATCCACAACAGTGTTGTGATTCCAAAGACAAACATTTTTAGAACCACTTTTGTTTTTTTCTATTGCTGGAAGAAACTGCCATGGCTCTGAAGTCAGTCTGATTAACTCCGTAGCATGAGTTTGCCAGCTTCCCGTGACAAAAGTAGCCCACCCTGGCTAGTTAGCCTCAGTCTTCAGAGGCCTCACTTTTGGGAGCACTTTGAATGGCAAACTGGTTTCATAAAAGAAAATTGACTAGATGCTGTAAGGGATGACCACTATGAACATTTTTATCTCAAAATGCCAAGTACATTATTATGCTGGGAGTGTGAAGAAAGTGTTTACCTGTACATTAAGCAAGGTGATCCAGAGTGTATTTTCCACTTCTAAAAAGCTAGAGGTCAGAAACGAAATGTTTGTACCATAAATGATGTTTCTTATTAATCCACAAACCTCTTATTTTCTAGATCCATCATTCCTTTTCAGAAACACACCAACACCTAAAATACTATAATAGCGCTCTCAATTATGTGCAATGGAATAACAGTGGGACAGGGTAATTTTGTGAGTAACAAGACCCACAACTCCTCATTAAAGACAGATGGCGCTGAGCTGTTATCATAGCTATTTAAATCCAATACCAGCCAGTATTATGGGTCAGATTATGCTGATAAATGAAAGATTCTTAGTTAGTAGTCCAGCAGACCAAGCAGCTCTTGGCATGTGAATGCCTGAGCTTCTAAAGGTTTCTGTGTAGAAAACCAGTCTTTGGAGCTCTGTAGATGTTGTCCACCTCCAGGGATTGAACAAATATCCATCCATGTAAGACATTTGATTTTCATTTTGGTCCATTTTCTGTTAATATGAAAAGTTATCGAGCTGGGCTTGGTGGCACATGCCTTAAATCCCAGCACTAGGGAGGCAGAGGCAGACGGATCTCTGTGAGTTCCAGGACAGCCAGGGCTGTTACACAGAGAAACCCTGTCTCGAAAAATCATTTTTTAAAAAACGTTATCAGAGGCTATGTACTTTATGAAGTAGTTTATGAATCTCCCAATTCTGGTGGCTGGAGGGTTGAAACAATATGGTGACAGTGTTACAGCAGAGCATCACATACACACACCTGCATCACAACTTGGTGCACCATCAGAAAGAGAAATGGCTGCTGCAGAAAGGGCCACACACTGGGGGAAGCTTTGCTTTCTAACAATCTTCTCATACAAGAATTATCGTGGGTTTCATAAGTACTGCAGTGTTGCTTCTGAGGCTAGATCTCCCAGTGACCTAAGTGCCTTCTGCTAGACCCCCTTTCTGAACCTTTCCACCGCTCAGTGCTACCACACTAGGGACCAAGCAGCACAAAGCGCATAGCATTCACCTGTACTTTTCAATCTTGCAGATTACCCAGAAGGCTCGTCGTCGCTGGCTGTGGAGACAGAAACGTAGCAGTTTTCACGTCTTCTGCATCTCCAACAGGTCAGTACTCTGAAGGGGGCACATTTAGTGCCACCTGGTCTAAGAAGCAGCCTTGGGAGCAGAACTAGAAAAGGAGTTTGTTCTCATTTTGGTGAGCAAGGTGTTAAATTCTTCACCCTCGTTGCACACAGGAGAAGTTCTGTGCACAATTTCCCGGTGCAATGTACTGAAAAAGATGCCTTTATTCCCTACAAACTCACACGTACTTCACTTGTGCTAATAGACCCCAGGGGATCCAAAACAGCCAAATATCCTGTACAGGTTATTTACTTTCATACTGTGAATTATAAACCTTGTCATGGTGCATTCCAGGTCTCTGAAACAATACAGATTACAAATAAGTTCTTTGTGCCTGACTCCATTATGTCTGCTAATAACCTACTCTTACCCACCAACAGGCAAAGAGCAGCCTCCCTATAGTCCAGCCCTCCTAAATGCTACTAATTTGTTAACAGTGGATTCTCTTTGACCTGTTGAAAAGCCAAACAGCCTTCTCTTTGTGACACTTACAAGTAAATAAGACCAGTGTAATTCCATATTAAAAGGAGACTTAGTTATAGAAAATCATGGTACTCAAAGCTCTGAACTGGTAGGACGTCACCTTTTTTTCCCATGAAAATGCTAGCAGTTACTCAGAAGCCTCTTAATCGGTTTATGAGTTCTCCTGTCTTCAATCCTTTCCCTGCACAACTTCTGCTATGTACTGATACAAGGAAAGGTACTATACAGACCTTATATGGGCCAGCTAGTTTGCTAAGTACTTCCATCAACTCTATAAGGTGACTGTCACCATTTACATTTTCTTAGGAGAGAACCACTTAACTGAGGTTACACAGCCATCAAAGTGGCTTACCTAAAATTGCAACCCAGGGCTGCATGGCTTCGCTTGTAACGCTGCATTTAAAGGCCTGGTGGACCCTTGGCCATGCAGCTTCAATTATAACTAAAGGTTAAAAGAGAACAGTTAAGTCTGTTTTCTTACTCAAACCCTTGATGAAATGTTTGGTATTTTGGTAAGGCAACTTGTAGTATCTAGCAGTATCTACATTTCAGTTATCTAGGATGCTTCTTCATTATTTTAGCATGTGTCTAAAGGTAGTCTGAAATGCTAGTATTTTGGTATATTAATTGTTTAATGAAAAAGTGTTACTGAAGGGTACACTTAGGAATATAGGGATATAAGCATACTTAGTATAGAAATTTGTGGGGCTTTCAATGTGCTAGGAGTTTTGTGATTCACTAAGTGAAGCAGCAGTTGTAGTCACCCTGTGGATTTGTTTGACCATCATACCCTTTCTTGTCATCTCCTACTCAAGGCATAGGGCCTTGCCCTCATGGCAGTACATGTTAAGATTTTTAATATGCTAAGGCATATTGTGAATTCCCCAAAGTGTGGTAAGATAGTTCCCAAATTTACATGACCATGTGATTCCCCCTAACTTTTCGTGAACATCTTGAAGGAATATTAAACCATAGAATGCATTGCTTCTACTTCCTTAGGGAAGCAAAATTGCCTCTAAGCAATACCTTTTCCAGGGAACACTATCCAAATAAATTGGGCAGTTGGTTTTATGAGAACAAAGACATGTTCTGATAATAATAGAAGAACGTTTACGGGAACAGTAGGAGAAATATTTTAAAATTTGTCAAGAAGCTGGGTGTGGTGGTGCACGCCATTAATTCAAGCACCCGGGAGACAGAGGCAGATCTTGGGTATACATATTGAGTTCCAGGACAGTAGGGCTATGATGACTTTTTAAGTATATATAATAGTGACTACAATTATATTTGTAAAATCTCCAATCTGAAATCAACTTAAATATCTATCCACAAAATAATTGAAAATATTATACGTGCCCAAAACTATAGTTTTGTATATATTTTCCTTTATTTTATTTTGAAGAACGTCTTAATTAAAGGATGAAATGAATATTCATGTTTGTAGCTTAGAATTAACAAACATTGGGGCTGAATAGGTAGGTGGCTCAGTGGTTAAGAGCACTGGCTACTTTTCCAGAGGCTCCAGACTCAGTTCCCAGCACCCACATGGTAGCTCACAACCAACTCTCACTCCAGTTCCAGGGGATTTGGCCTCTATTTGCACTGTGTATGCATGGTGCACAGATATACCTGCAGGCAGAACCCCACACACATAAAATAAACGGAAAATCTCAAAAACAGAATTAACATTAACACTAACTTTTTACTCTGTTTCAGTTTTGTATATAAAAAAAGAAATTATTTCCATAATCTTTACACAAAGACTCACTGATTCTACATATTTCCTTCAAATGGAAAGGACAAATGTGGGAAAACCGTTTGCAAAATATGCAGCATACAGAAATTAACATCCTTAATTTAATAATTTCTTGCAAATCATTAAGGAAGGAAAAACACACAAGTTAGAAAATGGACAAAAGATATAACAATACAATCAATAAAATTAATAAATAAATTAGAAAGTTATTCAATTTCACTGTAAAGAAGTATAAATTAACAAAATGTAACTACCAGTTTTTGTCTACTAAATCTGCCAGATTTTATGAATTATACTACCTAGTGTTAGCAAAGACACACTGAAGCATGTATTCAAATTTATTGTTGACATGCTTAAATTCACATATCACTCATTTGTGTGAAGGCAAGTTGATGTCATATATAAAACCCTTAATATGTTCATAATATTTCATCTGATAACTAACTGCATTTGGGGAGTGTATTTAAATGAATTAATGAGAGATCTATACAATTATTTATCAATTTATTATAATGTCAGAATTTTTAAAATAAAGCTAAGTATCTACTAATAGGAGACTGATGAAACAAACCATTCCAACATTCTAATAAAATATTACTAAAAATTTTAAGAATATTATACAATGATTAAAATTGTTATTTTAAAGAATAATTGACAGGATTATATAAAATACTGTATGAATGAAGTTATTTGTGTGTTTGTGTATGTATGGTGGTATAGACTAAATCTAACTTTAAGGTTTTATCCATCTTTTCATTACTAGGAATAAGGCTATGAATGCTGTCCTTGAAAAGAAGTCAGTTGGAATCATTTTCATAGGACAGAATCCAGAAGCAAAATTACTAATATGAATATTTTTTGTTTTTTTAAATGTTTAATTACTATTTGTTTGTTCGATTGGGGGTGGGGCCCCGGCATGCCATGGCAAAGGGGTGTCAGCGAACAGCTTGCAGGAATCATTTTTCTCCTTCCACCATGTGGGTTCAGGGGATTGAACTCAGGTCATCAGGCTTGGTAGCAAGTGCCTTGACCCTCTGGGCCATCTTTGTCTTTTTAAAACATATTTTCATAAAATGATTTTAATGGTTACAAATTATTATGAACTGGGTGCCACTATGCAATCATGCATAGTGGTTCAACTCACCTGGAAATTTCTGTTTTTTATCCCCAGGAACCACCATATCCCATGAGGCTTACAGACTTCAGTGTTGAGAACCACTCTAATCCTCAAAATAAATCACCAAGTTGGATAGAAAGCTTCACAGTTTGGGTGTTCCATGAAATACGTGCTGTGCAGATGTTTCAGGACTTCGCAAATTGACTTTGCTGACTGAACTCATTTTGGAAACAATTGCTTCAAGCCAGTTTTTCTTTCTTACCCTCCCCCAATCCATGAAAGCCTAAGTATAAAATATATATCTTTATATTCATCTAGTTGGGTAAAAAGGACTTCAGAAGATTACCATGGAGTCTAATTTCCCCATGAAAGACTATTAATCATGTCTCTCTGCAGGGTCTTTATGGTATTGAGGGGAGTCAGCATGTGTTTGTGGCTTATGTTCATGGGCATATATAAATGTGTATGTGCTACAGAATTCTGCCAAAAATCAAGGTTTAAAAACTGAGGATTTTATTTAATCATGCTTTTTTACCTAAATAGCAATTTAAATATTTGATGAACTCTGAACAAACCCTATATCATGTAGCTGAAATTTAAGGAGATCAAATAGACTGTGACCAAGGTCCTATTGAGAATTGAACAATGTAAAACCTGTCCTGTCCCAGAAGTTTCTGAATGCACCACAGCTAATAGGGAAGAACAGATCAGACTCCCATTTTAGTAAGCATAGCAATTAGCATTTTAAGGCCAAGCATGATGGTGCATGCCTGTCATCCCAGCACTTGGGAAGCAGAGGAGGACTCCTGCAAGGTCAAGACCAGCCTGGTTTTTCTACATAGTTCCAGGCCACATTGGGTTACATAAGGAAACTCTGTCTTGAAAAAGGCAAACAAAAAAGAGAATTACTTTCTTAAAAACTTGTGATGCCGAGCTATGGTTAAAATCTATTTTAGTCATTTCTCTGCTATATAGCTTTATTTTAGCCTTTGTAAATTACTTTTATAATGGTAGAAATACTATAAGCCTAAGTTATGGACCATCCGTTTTATAAAAAGGATTTAAGGGTGATTTTCAGGTATAATTATAATTCTGTTGAAGAAGGTAAAGTTTCAGATATGACACTAGCCTGAGGATTAGCTAAAGGTCTATGTTTTCACAACAGGAGTTAATGTACAGAGTTAACTGAACAGTGATGTTGCAGTCCTCTTTTTTTAAGCCTCGGTGGCAGCTCAGCCATTAAGAGAGTTTACATCCATTTCCCCACTTATTTATAACCAGCCTTCCTTTCAGTCCTAGTGCCTGGATCAATGAGATGGACACTAATGCTGCTTCTTTATAATAATAGTACCTAAGAGTATTGATGTTTTTCATTTTTCAGCCAGCACTCTAATGCACAGCTGCTGACAATAAAAGCCCCAACTCTTAACAGAGATCAGTGGGAGTTACAGGCATCTCACAGTTATCAAGGAATTGAACTCCTTAAGAGATAGTTGGGTTTACTAAATTATTCTCTCTAAAATGTCTCTGAGTGAAAAAGAGTTGCCTGGCACAAACAAATCTGTGTTGGGGTGCCAGTGCAACTGAGAAGGAAAACAATCCAGTTATTTAGAGCAACAACCAAATGGGTCCATTTGGACCCCCTAGGTCATTTTAACCAAGGTGAGACTTTTAGCATCAAATAGATTGTCCTCTGCATTTCATTTGAGAGAATACAAGACATGAATAAGTCTGTTAGGGAGAGGGCCTAGGGACTGCTTCTAAGATTAACAGATTAAGGAGCAACCTAGAAGACTGTGCATACTGGATTCATTCATTGTGAAAATGTATACTCTTACACGGGAAGAGCTTTCCCTTTCCATGCTTCTTCGGAAGCACCTCTCTTGTCTAGGTTTCCCTTAGAAGCATATTTGGCCATCCACATGGCTCTATGATCCGCAGGCCTTACCTTCTAGTACCTTTCTCTAAAAGGGTGCAAACAGCACTTCCCAGCAAGTCAGCATCAAAGCAACCTTCCCTGACCCCACCTGTCACCTCTGCTAAGGGCCAGAAGCTGCTGGCTATGATGCGAAGTCAGGAAGGGGTCAGGAACTTCTCCTCTGTAGAGTGTATCAGCTAGCATCAGAGATCGAGTCACAAAGGACAATGTTAGTAAACGACAGGAAAGTAGTGCAAGGATAAAGCTCAGGTTAATGCAAGATGATTGTTCAGTGTCTTAAGATTTATGCTGTCTCCAAAAGGCCAAATAAACCAGGGGTTTCTCTGGGTGCTTGGAGAAAGAAGAAACCCTATTCTTGTTTTAGTATCTTGATCCCATTAGTTTATAGACATTGATTATATCCCTATACTTAGATTCTTTGCATACTAATTACTGTATATAGGCACCTAAGTGGTTAGTTATTGATCAAGAAGACAGGTTTGTTTTATAATCCTCACACCCTGACCTCACTCATTTGCTTCTTTTCCTTGGAACCCTGCCCAATAACTTCTGTGGGATCTCATTCCCCAATCTTTGGTACTCTTCTTCCACAGTTGGAAAATGGAGCTACTTGTTAATATCCCACAGTTGAAAGGTGCTATGTAACTCCCTAGTGCTCTTACATATTTTTATTTGCAGGACTGGAAGGAAAAGTTTTACCATTACAGTATTTCTGAGCAAACAAATGTGCTCCCTTCTTTTCTTCCACACTCTCAGTGCAGAGTATTTTCTTGCAGAGCCTAGAGCATTTTGTTAATCTTCTTCTATTTGTTCCAACAATGTCCTTGGAAAGAGAGAATGGAAATTATTTTCCAACAATTAAAGATAAAGGATATAAAGTGCCATCCAAAAGCACATAGATATTGTGGAAAGCCCACTGTTCAAGAGACTTGACTGCCTCATGCAGGAATTACCATGGACCACCTTAGAACACTGAGAGCAAAGAGAACAGAATCACATTCCAAAAGAATCCCTCTGCCTCCAAAATCTTGAAGTTTGTGATCTAGATAGCTCTTTATTTCTAATGCAATATGTGCCTCTTCCCCTCACTGGCCCCGTATGATTTGTGTATTTTGCATTAGATGGCATCAGCCAGTGCCATAATCTCCTGTGGCACCCAGATAGCCTGATCTCAGGGTTCACTTTTCCAGAGAAAATAATGTGCTTCCTCATGTTCGTGCCAAATTGCACAAAGCATAGGCATTTATGTTAATGGATGTTTAAGCACAGTCCTGGCAGGTATGTTTTAAGAATACTGTGTATACATTACTGCAATATACAACCTAAGATTTAACCAGGCTGCAACTGACAGGAATGTAATAATCACTCATAGTCTGTCCCTTTCAACTCTTCATCACACATATCTACATGTGTGTACATTTACATGGACATGAATGTACACCCTTCTTTTAAAGGCAGACTGTTAGGTCATTAGAGCAAATATTTTACAGGGATGATTCTGCTCTCTCCTTTTTAATAAAGTCCAAAACCACAGGAAGTGAACATTTCATCTATCTATTCTAAAGTATCTGCTGTCAGAGTACTCAGTTGGGCCAAAAGACATGCAGAGACACAGAGGACATCTAACAAGATTATCAGACCCTATTGCAAGTTCAATGTTTCATAAAATTCATGCACTCTGTCCAGTCTGGAGGAAAGAGTTGACAATGTATGCTACATTTGCATTTCTTTAACCATACCTGTAATATTCCATATTATATTGTAGCCTTTGCATGTGGGTATTATGTAATATAGTAAAAAAAATGGGTGGCTCTTACCAGCATGCAACCCTTGATTTGTTTACTTTCCCCAAAAGGCTAAGGCTGTATCCTGCACAGTGTTCAAGACCATTAAATGTGTTCTTTGGAGCAGCCTAGTTAACATCCATCAAAAGAATGAGTTAAAACACACAGTGAATTCAATCTATCAGGATATAGGTTTTTGGTAGGGGATTGTTAAAAGAAAAGAATAATAAAATAAGATGCATTCAAAGAATAATTGCTTTCAGCCCACTGTCTAAATCAGCAAAGGAACACAGCAGGAAACCTGGAATTGGGTCTTGATAATGGATGAAATGTATTGGAGAGCCAGAAAAGGGAAGGCACTAGGGGACTGCAACAGTTAAGCTCAAGTCGCCAATTTGCTGTAAATCCCTTTTGCCATCAGTCTGCTCCCAGTGACTGTACATAGCATTCTTAAAACCATGTGTCTTGCTGCAGAAATACTGAAAAATGCTGGTCATCTTTATCTTCCTATGTCCTTTATTAAAACTATATACATAAATTTGTTGTGTCTTTCCTATATCATAATTTGTAAAAGAATATTGATAAAGGCTAGAGCTTCAGGCCACTCTGATGGCAGGTTCTGTACATCTCATTTCCCAGGGAAACAGTAGTTCACTCACTCCCAGGTGGATTGGTAGGGGTGTATAGACTCCTCTGTAACATCTCATCTTGTGGACACCCCCTCCTACACTTTCAGTGTTTTCTTTTACATGAGTAGAGCTGAGAAATTAATGGTAATGGCTTTTTGATAGAACACTGACCAGGCTAATGGCACTTAATCGTGTTCAGCCTCTGCTCAGCCTCACACGCCTTCTGTCTTTTAGTTTGCCATTATGATAGTAAAAAAAAGAAAGAAAAGTCTTGCTTTATGTGTCCAAACATGCTCTCGAGTCTGATTTGCTTTTATCATACTGAGAACTGTGTTTATTGGTCTCCAAAAGTACATCACCTGAAGAAAAAAATGCAGTAGTCCTGAGAGAAAAATGTAGTAGCCTACTTGCTCCTAAACCACACATTATAAACTTAGAGAAATATTTGAAACTGGCATCATCAAGTAAGCTCTGAAAGTTTTCCTTCAGGGCTGACAAGGTGGCTCACTTGGTCAAGTGTCTGAGGAGGAGGACCTGAGTTCAGATCCCCGGCACTCATGTAAAAAGCCAGGTGCATAACTGCAGGATGTCCATGACTCCAGGCAACAGCAGGATGTCCCTCAGGAGTTTCTGTGAGGGTTCAGTGATGATGATGTGCCAGAGGCCTTGAATCAGGCCAATGACTCACTGCAGTGAACATTTGTGGGTGGGGCTGATTAGACAAAGGGGTCTACTTCATGGCACTCCACAGCTCCCAATGCCACTAGGATGATGTGTGGCACTCCACAGCTCCCAATGCCACTAGGATGATGTGTGGCACTCCACAGCTCCCGATGCCACTAGGATGAAGGAGGAGGTGTTGCAAAGACAGAGGAATGAGGTGGGGGCGTTGTTTGTTTTAATTAATTTTGGGGGGGGTTCTTTTAGGGGACATGCTGCAGGGGTGAGGGGTGGATAGGAGGGACTGGGAGGTGAACAGGATCAGGGTAAGTGATGTGAAGTTCCTAAAGAATCAATAAAGAATTATGGTGTTTTTTTTTTTTTTTAAAGCCAGGTGTGGTGGTGGTACATGCCAATAATCCCAACACTAAGGAAGCAGAAACAAGAGGATTTCCCCCCTCCGCCCCCGCCCAAGGCTTGCTTGCCAGCCAACCTCAAGGAAACAGTGAGCTACAGGTCTAATGAGAGAGCCTGTCTGAAAAGCAAGGTAGAAAGTGAGTGGAGAAGACATCTGACATTGTCCTCTGATCTCCACACTCACAAGCACTCACACATAGAAATGAGAGTTCCATCAATAAATGCAGCTTTTGCACAAAAGGTCCTTTACAGAAAGAATGGAAAAATCCCTCTCCCCTCCAATAAGCCACTAAAGAAGGCAGAAATCACTGAAATGGAGAGTGCAGCTGAAGTTTGGTGGTCTGTCTGACTAAATAATACTGGTGAACTGGAACCACGTGGAGAGGCCCAACCTGTCTGTACAGGTCAGGCTCAACAGAAAGTACTTTTTTATTTAGATTTAGTCTTTAAAAATGTATTTACTTTGTTCTAGGTAAAGACCTTAAAAATCTTCGCTGAAACTGCCATTTGACATATTACAGTGCAGCAGCTACAAACAGCTTTAATTTGCATCACAATGTACTAGAAACAAAGGAAAACAAGTTCCTTTCTAGATTAAAAAAGACATAAAGGAAGCCTCTATATAAGAATCTTATTTAAGTTAGGGTTGTTACCAAGGAAATTTAAGGCATAGACATTCAAAAGAGACATAGATATAAATAAAGATGTAAATATATAGAATGCTTTATATAGGAACACATAAACATGTTAGTATGCACTTTCTTCATGATAAAAGTAACAGAAATTTTCAAATCTAATTTTTTCACCATATACAGTGACAGTGAAAAACTAGTCAGTTTCTCCTTGAATATTAAAATACTCATTCTTGCACAGTAGCATGAGTCAGTGTTTAGACTACCAATTCTAGAAGATTCAGAACTCTAAGATCAAAAACCACACATCTTAAGCAAATATTTTTGAAAATAATATTTGAATACATTTATGGTCTTGGAAGGAAACTTCTTCATAAACCTTCAATGAAAATACTCAAGTCAACTTTATGAATTAGTAGTCTCAGACCCAGCCTCTGACCATGTTAGCAAACTCCCGCATATAAAAATTTCAATGAAGAGAAAACACATTTCACTGTACAAGGAAAGCAAGTTTGGCTGTTAGAACATCACAGAATGTGGATGACTGACAAATTAGTCAAAATGTTATTAAATTCTACTTACCAATCCACTCTCATTTCACACATAAAACAGCCTGAACAATTAGAAAGCACTTATCAGAGTAATGTGTTTCAGAGGGACCCAATGAAACACAAACCTGAAGTTGCTTTTGGACCACAAAGAATGTGCATGTGGCAGGGCTACAGGGTACTGGAGTTGAGTGTCCTGTAAAAATGTGAAACTATCAAGAAAAAACACAAAGCAAATAATCCAAACTGAAATAGGAAGCACCAACGTTTTTAACCCTTTCCTACCAATTATTTCCTCTAAATTCGGAAGTCATTTCCTAGCTATATGTGTTTTTCAAGCTATAAAAATTACAGTTTTAAGCCAGGCCTGGGTGGCTCAAGCCTGTAATCCCAGTCTTAAGCAAGGGATTGCAAAAACAAGGCCTGACTGAGATACAGAGTAAGTTCAAAGCCAGCCTCCATAACCTAGGGAGAGTATCTTAGGAAGGAAGGAAAGAAGGAAAGAAGGAAAGAAGGGAGGGAGGGAGGGAGGAAGGAAGGAAGGAAGGAAGGAAGGAAGGAAGGAAGGAAGGAAGGAAGGAAGGAAGGGGTTTTAAAGAGCTGGTGATATAGTGTAGTTGTGGAATGCAAGAGGCCCTAAGGTTACTCCCCAGCATGGAGGAGCAGGGCAGAGTAGTAGATGAATGATTTGATTACAGTTCTTGCTGGTGTAGTGATTCGAACCTGCGATCCCATCACTCAACAGGCTGAGGCAGGTAGGAGAACTGTCAGTTCAAGGCCAGCCTAGACTATATGGGGTGACTATGCAACAAAAAACCTTTACACTTCTGGGCCAGCAGGTAAAGACTGCTATCAAGCCTGGCCATCTGAGTTCAATCTTCTGAACCTATCCATCTGACTTCTGTATTTAGGGGTGTGTGTGTGTGTGTGTGTGTGTGTGTGTGTGTGTATGAAAAATAAATAAATGAATGACTAAACATTGTAAATAAATAATCCTTTAGACATTTACACTAAGTTGAGGTAAAAGTCATTTAGTGCTTCCATGCCTAGCCTGTAAACTGAGTGACCTGAGACCACTTCAGATTTGCATTCTGTCACTCCATCAGCACCTCAGTAGGATTAGCTTAACAGGCCATTTGAAGCGCCTTTTTGGTTTTCAGGAATCTTAGGGTCTCACAGTGTTGACCAGGCTGGTCTCCAACTCCTGAGCTCAAGTGATCCTCCCATCTCAGAATGGTGCAGCCAGATATGATGGCACATGCCTATAATACCAGAACATTGTTTTTAAATATTTATATTGGTCATAAACATATGAAGTTTTCTGCTTTTTATTCACCTACAAGTTTTGGACAGCTGGAGCTATCAGAAACAACCTCATTTCATATGACTCTTTTTAAAGATATTATAGTCCTAGTTGATCACGAAAATTGTTATTTATTACATGGAATCTTTTAGTGTGAATTGATGTCTTCATAATAATTTTAATTTTAACTCTTAAGAGCCATCATTTTTTTAAACTGTTGACAAGAAAGAAAAGAATAAAGAGAGAAAAAAGGGACAGGGTTTGAAATCATATGAGGTTTGTGTGTGTGTGTGTGTGTGTGTGTGTGTGTGTGTGTGTTCACACATGGGTTTTTATTTATATGATTTCTGGGAACTGAACTCGGGTCCTCATGATTACATGGCAAGCACTTTATCAATGGAGCTATTTCCCCAGCTCAATTATTTTTAAACCTTAGCATTGATTATTTTAACCAATTTATGAGGTTATTTTAAATCTTAGCATTGTGGTGCACAGCTGTAATCCTATCACTTTGGAGGTAAAAGTGGTAGGATCTGGAGTTCAAGGTCATCCTTGGCAATATAACAAATTCTGAGTTACATGAAAACATGTTTCAAAAATGAAAAGCTAATTTTAAATAGCTAAGTTTTCATTAATGGACTATGGGCAGTTAATGGGTTCTGGGGAAGGGGGTCATTTTCTTTAGCGGTATAATCATTGATAAGTTGCACGTGTTCCAGTAAACAACCCTCTACTCATGCAAGCAAGCATGATTAAACTCACTGGGTGTAAAATGAAGACTTGTAGTGGGTAGCTGTTCCAGTTTTGACCTGGAAGTACTATCCCTAGTGAGGCTTCCAGTAACTGCCACGCCTACCTATGACCTGCCCCTGGGGTGGGGCCAGGACAGGAGCACTTAAGACCCAGGATGCAGATGTACAGGCTCTCTTTGTTCCTGGTGATCCTGGATGCTGGATGGCAGATCGAGTCAGAGTTCTCCAGAGAACCCTGCTGGACTGCACCTCACCTCTCCCAGATGCTGCAACCAACCCCTTTACTGACTGTAAGTTACCCCAAAATAAACCTCCTTTTTAACTACATGGAGTTGCCTTGATAAATCCCCAAAATAAAGAACAAAGCAGGAAAGGGCTTTCTGAGAAGAAGGGTTTCAGTGAGAGGGAATGAGAAAAACTCTTAGTTTGGTCATAAATACCTTTTAAAATCTGGAAAAGGCTACAAAACTCTTCACATAAAAAAAAGTATATATATATATAGAAACACACATTTTTTTTTAATTTCATAAGCTTCCAGGTGGCTCTGAAATATTTTCATATGGTAGTTATAAATTCCTATGCTCGGTCTGGGGGTCTTATGTCTTGGTTTAGTGATAAAACATGTTCATCATAAATAAAGCACTGGGCTCCATCTCAGCACCACACACACACCAAAGAATTTATACTTTAAACTATGTTCCGTCTTCCCATAAGCATCAAATAAAATAACTGTACTTGAATGTGACCCAGCACTACTACATTAGCAAACTGAGCCACCAGTTACCAATTAGTGTGAACCTAACACTGATTTTATTCTACTTTCCAAACTGGCTATTTCCATAATCCTCCACCCTCATTACCTGAGGCTCTGGAGCAGTTGGATGAGTAGCAACATGGGGGTTTCTAAGGATATCAGAGGGAAGGGCTGTGTACACAGCAGGTATTATATACTGTCCTCACTTCCAACAACAGGGGACCAAATGTTTCTCATCAAATTAAAGGAATCTTAAGATGACAGCTCTTAGAATACTTAGCACATGTCAGTGTTATTTTTAGTGACATTGACAATGGTTTTTAAATGTCAGAAATGTTTTCTTAAAGAAAAATCTTCATAGACATTGTACTCATTTTCACTCAACAACTCCTTGTCACTTACTGGATGGTGGAAGTCATATGCCTGGAATTTTAATGGCTTTTCAAATTGTACATAGATTAATACTACATGACAAAGATTTTCAAAGTGGGAACCTCAAGCAACTAAACAAAAGAAGCCAAGGAAACAATCTCTGCATCTCATGTGGGCCCAGAAACAGTTCATTTTGCCACAAGCTAGAATGGAAAAATCTGAATACACACAAGGATTTTATATGGCGAATAGCAGGGGAAAGATGCTGAAGGGTGCTCTAGATCTACCCAGGAAGCCCTTAAAAACAAATCTTATTAGGATCAAATTATTCACAAATAATTTTATTGTGTCTCAGAAAAAAACTCAAGAATAGTAATGGTAACAGAAACAACTAGCACCTTGCCTAGTTGAATTCACATCTGGCACATAAGAACAACTATTAGATATTCAAAGGAGCCACAAAATAAAACTAATAAAGAAGAATCAATCGATTTGCAGAAAAACATCAAAGTTATTATATACACTCTAGATGGAGGAAGAAAATACAAGCACATTAGGAAGAAACATAGAAAATAAAATACTGAACTTCCAGAGTTCAAAAATCACAGAGATAAAACATGCTAGATGAGTAGAGCTGCATAAAGATGTTCAGTGAAATTTATCACATAGAAAGTGCTAGTTTAAAACTATACAACAGAAAAAAAGAAAAGAATCATCACTGAGCTATGCGATATCTTCAAGTTCCTTACTAGAAAACACCATGTATTTCAAACACAGAGCCCAGGGACACCTGAGCTGGAACTGGCCCAAAAGCCTCCTCCCTGAGGACTGGCTTTCATGGTACCAGAAAGCACCATGAAAGTTTCCAAAGAAGGGAATCAACTAATAGTCCTACCCAGTGCTGATGCCTATGAACAACAATAACTATCATGGCACCATAACCCTAAGGGCAATAGTAGCATGAATATCTGGTCAGTAACCAACAGCTCTATAATTGGACTTAAGATCTGCTTAACAAAAAGGAAATCGTGCCTAATACTGGCGATCTAGTCAACAACTCGGAGTGAAGTCATGGATCTTGGAGGAGAGCCAGTGTTTTACTAAAGCAGCACAATCCTCTAACTATATTCTAAGTATTTGTCCTTAAACCCACAGATAAGTATAGCCCTCACCCCACATCAAGGAAACTTCTCTTTGCAACAAACAAGATCATTCAGAAAACCAAAACAAATCAAAATGCAGAGTTACAGAGCCCAGCCCCAACTGCTATATTTACAAAACAACTCTCACCTAAGGCTCAGAGAACATTATGGAAGAGGGGGTGGGAAAATCATAGAACAAGGAGTTTCCTGTGAAACTGTCTCCCTTCATGACTGCCTTAACATGAATTGAACAAGGGTGACACCAATGAAGAGGGAAAGCTCATGAGGATTCAACTCTAGGCAATAACTGTAGGTAACTAAGGAATGCTGAGAGTGAGAGAAATAAAATGAACGATAGACTGGACATAATCAGGGAAAGAGACAGTAAAGAAAAGCCTTCCTATGGTAGAAAGAAAATCCAGTGACTCCAGGGCTAAGGGTCAGTAGTAGAATATAGGGATGATGCCCAGGGTTCAATCTCCAGCAATATCAACCATGCCACCAAATGCACCAAAGACGATAAAAACCTTTTATCACCAAGGTTGCAACAATATAGATAGGAATTAGTAGAGGCTAAACTGTTGGATATACTACTTACAGATAAACAGCTTAACAAAGATATGAGGGGAAGTGACAGTGAAAAAGAGCTTTGCTAAAATTGTATCATCCAGTGGGGACTGTGTGGATACCCAAGGCTATATCCTCTGAAGAATGACATCATATGTTTTAAATTGCAGTAGAAATAGACTTTACTAAAATAGTTTAGCTGAGTTTCTAAACTACAAAACAAGTATTTCTTTTAAAAGTCCCTAATGCAGGGATATCGGTACCCAGAATTGCAATGGTTAAACGGCTTCCATGACCCACGGCTAATGTGCAAAGACTGGAAGAGGTATTTGGGTTGGTTTGGCTTTTGCTTTTATGCTTCTTTTGTTTTCCATTTAGTTTTATATGGTGGTATTTTGTTCCCCAAAATATTGTGCACCCTAATAAACTTATCTGAGGTCAGAGACAGAACAGCCATTAGATACAAAGGCTAGAAAATGGTGGCACTCACACCTTCAATCCTAGCATTCCAGAGGCAGAAAGCCATCTGTTCAAGGATACTGCCAAGCATAGTGACTCACGCCTTTAATCCCAGAAAGCGAGCCTTTAATCCCAGGGAGTGATGGTAGAAAGCAGAAAGATATATAAGGCGTGAGGACCAGAAACTAGAAGCATTTGGTTGGTTAAGCATTTGGCTGGTTAAGCTTTCAGGCTTTGGAGCAGCACAGTTCAGCTGAGAGCCATTGGATATGAGGACACAGAGGCTTCCAGTCTGAGGAAACAGGATCAGCTGAGGAACTGGCGAGGTGAGGAAGCTTGTTCTGCTTCTCTGATCTTCCAGTATTCACCCCAATAACTGGTCTTGGGTTTGATTTTATTAATAAGAACCTCTAAGATTCATGCTGCAGTGTTAAGCTCATGATATTTAGAAAATCTCTGTTGAAATAGTAACTAAACATGAGCTAAAGAAACAATGACTTCACTGACCACAGGCAACAAGGAACATACAAAAATTAGTTTGTGGAAGTCGCGAAACGAAAGGACTACTTCAGGACAAACAACTAGCAAACTCTGATGTAACGGACTGAATCACATTCTCTCCAATTCATATGCTGAAGATCTAAACCCTCAATGATAATATATTTAGAGATAAAATCTTTAAAAATAGTAATTAAGGGGACTGAGTCTCAGCACTTGTCTAGGATGAAAAAGGCTCCAGGTTTAATCTCTAGAATTGCAATAGAAAAGAAGAAGAAGAAAGAAAGTAACTAAGGTCAGATGGGATCAGAAGAGTGGAGTCCTAATCTAATACAACAACTGTCTCTGTGCACAATGGGAGACAGATGTGCCTGGTGTTGCAGGCTGTGGCCCCAGCTACTTGGAAGACAGAAACAGGTAACTACAAGGCCATCGTGGGGAATTTAGTGAAATCCAGTATCAAAATTAAAACTGAAAGAGAGGCGTGGGATGAAGTTCAGTGGTTGGGCACTTGCCTGGCATGTACAATGCTCTAGGTTCAATCTCCAGTAGCAGGGGTGGGAGTGGGAGTTGTGGGATTGGGGAGTACAAGACACACCATAAGAATGTGGCTCTCTCCAAGCCAGGAAGACAGACCTCAACAAAAAACCAACCCTGCTTGAGTCCACTCTCCCTTGATGATGGATTTCTAGCCTCTAGAACTGAGAGAAAAGAAACAGACGTTGCTTAAGAAAAACAGTCCACGGTATTCTGTCATGGTAGCCCAGGCAATCTACTAAAGACAAGTTAACAAAACTATAAATCAATAAGAAGAAAAAAAACCCAGAAATTTCATAATTATTTGGAAATTAAACATTACATTATTAAACAGAAATGGTTCAAACAAGAAAGTATAAGGGAAATTAGATAGTATTTAAGCCATAGACAAATCTGAAAAGGAAGAAGTGAAACAAGCTCCTTTTATTCATGGGTAAGAGTCTCTATATAGAAAATCCCAAAGAATACACAAGAAAGCAAAAGATTTCAACACAATTACATGTGAGAACTAGTTTTGTTTCTATAAATCAGCAATCTGAAAAGAAAATAAATAAAAGAATTCCATCTACAATATCCCCTAAAAGAATAAATATCTTGAAACTAATTGTATCTAAGAAGGTAAAAGACTTACCTACAGAAAAATATTAAATACTGTGCAAGGAAATTAACAAAAATATAAATAAATGGAGAAACATGCAGTCCACGTGGATAAAGAGACTTAGTACTGTCAGGATGGTGATGCTACCCAAAGTGCTCCACAGACACAGTTGATTTCTATCAATATTCCTACAGTCTTTTACACAAATATCAGTAAGCTGGTCCTCAGATTTATAAGGGGACTATATGGGGTCCAAGTGGCCAAAAGAATCATTTTTCGTTTGAAGTACTGGCAATCTACCCTAGGACTTTGAGTATGCTAAGCAAACAATGTACCACTGAGCTACACCGGCAGTCTCTTTAAAAATAGCACTTGGGAGGCAGAGCCAGTCGGATCTCTGTGAGTTCGAGGCTAGCCTGGGCTACAAAGTGAGTCCCAGGAAAGGTGCAAAGCTACACAGAGAAACCCTGTCTCAAAACAACAACAACAACAACAAAAAATCCCCAAAGAGCTGAACAAATCAAGATTCACAGTTCTCAAGACTGTGTCACCATGCACAGGGCCTGCACAGGTTCAAGCCAGACAGGGTCCCAGCACTGAAAGGGGGAAATGGACACGGGCTCTTATCCCTAACCAATAAGCAATCTGAAATTGACACCCATTTCAAAGGAAAATTTTATTTTCTCGAAAGAGTCACTGGGTAGATTAACCACATTTAGGGGCAGGCCCCAAGACCAGCAGCAGACAGCCAACACAAAGTAAAATCAATGGTATTTTTGTAGACTTTTTTTTTTGTCTCATATTGCTTTATTTGGGCAATTTTTTTTGCCTTATTGGTCTTTTACTTGTATATTATGACTTCCGGTTTGTGTTAAAAAAAAAAAGTTTATAGCTTTCATCAGTAAACCTTACTAACGAGCTACAGAAATCAAACAGCACACTACATACAGGTTCATAGACATGTAGACAATTCAATAGAAATGAGGGTCCCCAAATAAGCCTATTGACTTCAGACAAGTATGTGAAATCCATTCAATGAGAAGGGAATAGTCAGTCTACAGAATATCAAATACACAAGAATGAAGTCAGATATGTACATTATACCATATGCAGAACTAACTCAAAATGTATCAAAGATCATAAAAATACAGCCATAAAACTTTTAGAAGACACAATTGTCTATTTCAGTAACAAAATACTTGAAAGTTCAGTATTTTACAATGAGATGTTTATTTCACTCCTGGCATTATAGGTTCAAGGGCACAGTTTCGCCATCATTTCAGCTCTGGTGAGGATTTCATGATATTTGGCATCACAGTGGAAAGAGGGCATGCAAGCGGGAGAGACCACATGGCAAGGCTGGAAACAAGAGCCTGAGGAGGGCCAGCATGGTGGTGCACGCCTTTAATCCCAGCACTCAGGAAGCAGAGCCAGGTGGATCTCTGTGAGTTCAAGGCCAGCCTGGTCTACAGAGTGAGTTCCAGGACAGCCAGGACTACACAGAGAAACCCTGTCACCCTGTCTCGGAATACCGATAGATAGATAGATAGATAGATAGATAGATAGATAGATAGATAGATAGATAGATAGACAGACACATGAATACATACATACATCATACATACATACATGGAAAAGAAAAAATAGCCTAGAGAGAGACCAGCATTAATTCATATGGTATGGATAAATAAATGGTGGAACCTTTAGGACATAAAGCCTAATGGAGGAAATTAGGCTTTTGGAGGCATACCTTTAAAAGAGATCTCTCTCTCCTCGCCTCTCCTCTCCTTTCTTCTCTCTCTCTCTCTCTCTCTCTCTCTTATATATATATATATATATATATATATATATATATATATATGTATATATATATATGTGTGTGTGTGTGTGTGTGTGTGTATGTGTGTGTCCTCTCTCTCTCTCTTTCTCTCTCTCTCTCCCCCTCCGCCTTCTCCCTTTCTCTCTCCTCTTCTCTTAGTATTGTCTTCCTCCTCCTTCTGCTCCTCCTTCTCTTCTTCATCTTTCCCCCTTTCCATGTGGCAAGCATCTTTGTCCCACTCTACTTCCTGCCATGATGTTCTGCTTCACATCAGGTCCCAAACAACGAGGTCAAATGACCATGGACTGAACCATGAACCAAAATCAACCTTTCTTCCATTTTTTTGTCACAGCAATGGAAACCTAATACATTCTGCAAATACATACTCGTCCTTTCCTTACTTGGGTTCATTAAAATTTATAAAACTGAGATGAGCATACATCATACTTGATTAGCATACTGAAACCTTCAGCCCCACCAAAAACCATAGTAATAATGAAAGATGTAAAGTTATATTAAGAATGGTTGCAGGCTAGGCGTGATGGCACACACATGTAATCCCTTTAATCCTAGCACTTGGGAAGCAGAGACAAGAGGATCTCTGTAAATTCAAGGCCAGCCTGGTCTATATAGTGAATTCTAGGATAGTTAGGGCTAGCTAGAGAAAGCCTGCCTCCAAAAAAAGGTTTCAAACAATATATTCATCAGTCTTTAATCTATATACAATATACACAATAGGTCAAAGATGGAAAAGGGAGATAAGAGCAGCATCCCTATATGTCATTGAAAATCAGTTGGTACAGATTTGTGGTACTGTGATGTAATAAGAAATATACATGTGGCCTCTCCCCTGGATCCTGGCACACTACTCCTAAAGCCTTTAACGTCTCTTCAGTTGTAAGTGACTTTTTGTGTGTTAATAAGATGACTGATGGTCGAGGGATCCTGGATTGCCTTATGATGAGAACTGATTGCCTAGGAAATCAACCTCATTATTAGAATAGCGAAAACTTCAATCCCACTCTTCCCCAGTCCGCTTTCTTGGGAAAAGAAAAGGGTTAAAGGTTGAGGTGATCATCAACAGCCAATGATGCAATGAGCCATTCCTATGTACTGAAGCCTCCATAAAACCTCAGACAGGCAGGATTCCAGGCACTTCAAGATAGTTGAACAGGTGAGCTTCCTGAAGCAAGCAGGGCCTAGAAAAAAAATCACAGAAGCTGTACACTTCATAAATAAACGGCTCCGTGCATATCTTCCCTCTGGCTGTTATCTGCATCTTTGACTTTATAATAAACCAATAAACAAGCATTTATCCGAGTACTGAGCTATGTGGCAACTTAATCAAGCCTAAGGGTGTGATCTTGGGAGCTCTCAATTTCAAGCTGGTTGGTCAGAAATGGGTAAAACAGTCTGGAGACTGCAACTGGTATTGCAAAGTGGTAATGGTGGTCAGTGATGGAGAACGAAGCCCTTGACCTGGAGGATCAAATGCTATTTTCAGGTACAACAGGTCAGAATTGAATCAAATCAGACACTCAGCTGGCACTCACACCCTGGAAAATTGGTTGCTTGGTGTGTGAGGAGAAATCCCACATATCTGATATCAGAAGTGTTGTGGGGAGTGTGTGAAGAGCAGGCAAAACACTTTGGGTTTTTTCCCTTTATCTAGTAGGATATAAAGTAGATTCTGGCAAGTGGAAATATATGGATGATTCCCAACTTCTGATGAATTGACTTACAATTTTTGAATTTACAATGATGAAAAAGTGATATGCATTCAGTAGAAACCAAATATTGAATTTTTATCTCTTCCTGGGATAGTAATACGCAATATAATATGCCCTTGCTATGCTGGGCAGTGGCAATGAACCTCAGCTCCCATTAACCACATAATCGTGAGAGTGAACAACCTACACTCTACAGTATGCTGTGTTGTTAAGCTATGGTGTTTGGTACCTTGATATATTAAATTCACTTTAAATTGTGACATTTTCAACTGATCATGGATTTATCATTTGTTAAGAAACATGTACATTAACCAGTAAGAAAATAACTAAAAGAGTAATAAAAATAATTGAAGCAATTAAAGTATACCATTAGAAAATGTTCCCTTGATGCAGCTGTTCTCAAGTTGTGGGTCATGACACCTTTGGGGGTCAAAAGACTCTTTCACAGGAGTCACCTAAGACAATGGTTTTAGAAAACAGATATTTACATTACAATTCATAACAGTAGCAAAATTAACAATCATGAAGTAGCAATGAAAATAATGTTATGGTTGGGAGTCACTACAACATGAGAAACCATACTAAAGGGTCACAGCATTAAGAAGCTTGAGAACCTTAGTGTAAAAACAAAAAGTAAGTAAAGGGAGCAGATGAACCAGAAGGACATTTATGAAAATAACAAGTAAAATGACAGGTATAAAGTCAACTATATAACAATATTAAGTGCAACTGGATTAAGCAATCCAACTAAAGCTATATATTTATCAAAACTCTATAATAAATATAATTTAGACTTAAAGATAGAAGGAGTTTGAAAATAAAAGGTTAAAAACCATTCATCATGCAAAGAAAAATTGAGTGATTATATTAGGCCAAATATACTTTTTAAAATGTTAACTGAGAGACTGAAGATATGGCTCAGGGGTTAAGAGCACTTGGTACTTTTGTAGAGGAACTGGCAGCCCATAACCATCTGTAACTCCAGTTCCAGGGGATCTGAGGCCCTCCAGGGGAGCTGAGGCCCTCTTCTGGCCTCCCTGGACACTGGGAATGCACATGGTGCACATACATACATGCATGTAAAACACTAATACGTGTAAAAATAAATAATTTTCTAAAAATAAATATTAATTGAGATAAAGAGGTAAATTTTATGTGGCTGGAGTTTTTTTGTGTCCACCTGGCTCCTTCAGCCGCTCAGACCCAAGTAAACACACAGAGACTTATATTACTTATAAACTGTATGGCCATGGCAGGCTTCTCACTAGCTAGCTCTTACATCTTAAATTAACCCATTTCTATAAATCTATACCTTGCCATGTGGCTTGTGGCTTACCAGTATCTTTTCATCTCACTTCTCATGGCGGTGGCGGCTGGCAGCATCTCCTGACTCAGCATTCCACTTCCCAGAATTCTCCTCTTTCCTTATCCCACCTATACTATACTTCCTGCCTGGCTACTGGCCAATCAGCACTTTATTTGTCAATCAATCAGAACAACACATTCACAGCATACAGAAAGACATCCCCAACAATTTTATAATGATACCCAGTGGTGAAATATGGAATTATTTTCCCCGAGACCAGTAACAATAAATGATATTTGATTTCATCACTTTCATTCAACATTGACATGGAGTTCATGTCAATCACTTTGAGAAAGACGTCATCCAAATAGGAAACTGAGAGTAATAGGAAATAGGAAAGGAAGGAAAAATGATCCCTGTACATTGATAACATGACTCTGTATATGAAAAAAACCTAATGTATACTAAATTTAGTATACTAAATGTATACTAAAAATTAAAATTAGTAAATGAATTCAGCAAAGTTGCAGAATATATGATCAACAAAATACATTTTTATACACTAACAATGGACAAACTAAAAAGAAAATTAAGAAAAACTCATTTATAATACCATACAAAGATTTCGATATTTAGAAATAAATTGAACCAAGGATATAAAAGCTTATAGCCTGCCTGGAAATCACAAAACACTGCTACAAAAAAGGTAACATAGGCAAATAAATTGAAAGATATTCCATGTTCATAGATTTGAAAATTTAACATTAAGATATCACTATTACCCAAAATGACCTATGGCTTCATTATAATCTCTATCAAAATCCCAATTCCTGATCCTAGTTCTAAAATTCATAACAAGTTACAAGGGACTCTAACTAGTTAAACAATGAAGAAAAGGAACAGCAAAGCAAGAAAAGTAACTTTCTGATACCAAGATATACTACAAAGCCCCAGTAATCAAAATTAGCATAATAATACAAACATAGGGTAATGAAGTATAAAATTCAGAGTTCATAGACAAACATTTCTATTTGTTCTGGGCTATGGGTCAGTGGTAAATAGCTTGCCTAGTATGCACAGGGCACTGTTTTCAACCCTCAATGCTACACACCTAGATATGAGAAAAAAATAATTGAAATGTGCAGTTATAAATATTGTGATAAACTTAATCTGTTTTACTGTCCTTTCCAAGACGTGAATTATTGCTTTGTTCGGTGTTTTCATGCTGTATATACTATCTACTAATTGAGTCCCTTAGTAGTTATTTCATGACCAGATTGACTATTTCAGAATCATAGTGCATGGTTTTGATTAACACTTATTTTACTTAATAATAGTCCCCAAGTACTAGAGTAGTGATACTTTCAATTTGGATATGCTAAAGAAAAGTGATAAAGTGCTTCCTTTAAGTGAAAAGGCAAAAGTTCTGGACTTAAGGAAACAAGAACAATGAAGTATTCTGAAGCTGATAAGATCTGTAGTAAGAATGAGTCTCTTCCCATGAAATTGCAAAGAAGGAAAAAGAAATTTGTGTTAGTTTTGCTGTCACACCTCAGACTACAAAAACTATAGGCACAGCATGACAAGTGCTTGGCTAAGATAGAGAAAGGAATTGAATTCGTGGTTTGGTATTATCCCAGTTTTCAAGCATTCACTGCAGGCTTACAATTCATCCCTCAGGGATGCAGAAGGAATGACTGTAATTATATCATTAAACTTTTATGCCACAATTTATAAAGGCTTAATGGGACAAATTAAAATTTCACCCTCTCTTACAAAATTTGGACTCACCAAAAATGTAGCTCTATTGTCTAGTGGCTAAGATATCCCAGTGAATCTCTGTGTAACTCTATACAGGTAAGTGTGGTCTAAAATGAAAGCCTTTGCTAGACTCAGACACTGAGAGTCAACAGTCAATGAGTGTGACATTCCTTCCAAGGTGAAAATATTTAGGTTATAATCAACTGTAGGGCTGAGGCTACAGCTCAGTGCTAGATTGCTAGCCTACTACATGGCAAGGCCCTGGGTTCAATCCCCAACAGTCCATTGTGATAAAGAAGGTATAGCAGAATTCATGGCTATGGGAGTATGTTGTAGAGATTCCTCACATCCCAGGAGATCAGAAAAGCAGAAAGCAGCTGCAACCAGGAGCTAGGCTATACATAACCTTGAAAGGCCTGCCCCTAACAACCTATTACCACTAGCTAGACTCTACCTCCTAAAGCTTCCATTGTCCCTCAAAAGAGCACCTCCACCTGGGGAACAAGCACTCAAAACACAAGCATGTAAAATCATGTATATATGACAGGAAAGTAGAAGTGGAAATGTCTAACAGGAAGATGGTTGGGATGGGGAGCGGCAGTGAGGGACATGGATGGGGATGTATTCTCAACTTATAGTATTTACTTTTATAAAATCTTTAAAAATAAGTTCATTTTTAAAATTGACTTTATAAAGGAAATTTCAGATTTGAACAATAACGGCTATGATGGAGCTCTAGAAATAAACCTGTGTTTTTATTCTTAAAAAGCATGTTACAGTATAGGACTATAGCTTGGTAGATCACTAGCCTACCATGTCATGAGGCCCTAGGCTTGATACCAGGCACCTCCAAAGCCTTTTTTTCCAAGTTACAACTACTACAAAGGTTATCATTTGGGAATGTACTTCCAGGAATTACTCCATCTGGTCATCAAACTATGCAACATACAACAGACAGAATGATAACTGAGTAACTATCAACTTTGATCACCACTTAGAAAGATCGTTAGCTATTATGAATATAGTCACTGCCTGTGATGCTAAAGTGTTCTGTGCATAAATACAAACTACGCTTGTTTCTGCAGATTTTAAAACAGAGTTGGGGGATAAAGAGATGGCTCAGTGAATACAAGCATGTATTGTTTTTGAAGGGGACCCAAGTTCAGTTCCCAGCACCAACACTGGACAGCTCACATCTGCCTCTCTCCAGCTCCAGAGGATCTGAAGCCTTCTTCTGGGCCCCATGGGCACACACTCATGAGCATATAGCCAAACAAAAAGGCACACATATACATAATTAAAAATATAATAAATCTTTAAAAAGATAGAGACAATGTGTTCATGATGGAATTTCCATGGGAAATGACTACCTTGAGACAGGAAAGGTTAGGTGAGGTCCTTATGGCTTATGCAGAATGAATTCTTTTTGCTTTGACTGGATGTGAGATTTACTACTGAACATGATCTGTGTAGTATAGGAGATCACGGTGGAAGACCTCAGGAGTGCAGGACCTGCCATATGTCCATGGTACTGCAACTGGGGATATATTTGACCCCATGGCCATCAGGAGTGAGCCGCTTCTCAGCTACTATGTCTTTACATTCATCAGCAGTAAACTTGGTAAAGCCCCACATCTTTGAGTTGTGGATCTTCTGGTGACCAGGGAGCTTGAACTTGGCTCTACACATAGCCTCAATCACATATTTCTTTTTCTACAGCTTGGTGCAGATGGACATGATGACCTGGCCAATGTGCCCTGGAGCTGCCCAAAAGGCATACATATATCTACATGGAGCCTGTCTGGCCCAGCACAGGACATCTTGTTGATCAGATGACATGGGAAGGGTGGAGCCTTACTTGGATATGAAAGCCATCCTTGCCACAGCTCTTTACCATGTATTTGTTGGCACAAGTACAAGTGGCCATCCAGGGCTTTGGAGGAGAGTTGCTCATAATTATTTGACACCATGTGGACACAAAGTGGGAATTCAACATTTGCCTTCTTCTGCCCCAAGTCAAAGATGCAGATCTTGGCATCAGGAATGCCCTGGCAGAAGTAAGACTCTAAGTTTTGTTCTTACAATACCGTGAATACCAGGCTGGGTGGCAGTGGCTCATGATGACAAGAGGATCGATCTTGAGTGGTACACCCAAGTGTTGTTTTTTTATTAATTAAATTTATTCATTTATTTTACATCCTAACTAAAGTTTTCCCTCCCCCTCTCCTCTCATCCCCCCCCCCCCCCCCCCCCCACCTCACCCCCACCCACTCCTCCTCCTCTGTTTCTGTTCAGAAAGGGGCAGGCCTCCCATGGATATCAACAAAGCATGGCATATCAAGCTGAGGTAGGACTAAGCTCCTCCCCTTTTATTAAAGCTGGGCAAGGCAACCCAGCATGAGGACTGGGTTCCCAAAAGCCAGCCAAAGTATTAGGGACAGCCCTTGCTCCCACTGCTAGGAGTCTCAAAAGTAGACCAAGCTGCACAACTGTCACACATATGTAGAGGGCCTAGGTCAGTCCCATGCAGGCTCCCTGGCTGTCGGTCCAGACTCTGTGAGCTTCTGTGAGCCCAGGTTAGTTGTTTTTGTGGGTTCTCTTGTGATGACCTTGACCCCCTGTCTCCTACAATCCTTCCTCCCTCTCTTCAGCAGGATTCCCTGAGCTCTGCCCAATGTTTGGCTGTGGATCTCTGCATCTGTTTCCATCAGTTACTGGATGAAGGCTCTCTGATAACAATTGGGGTAGGCACCGATCTAGTGTCTCTGGGGCTGTGGATTGTAGGCATGGTTATCCTTTACAGCTAATATCCACTTATGAGTGAGTACATACCATGTCCTGAGTCTGTGTTACCTCACTTAGGATGAATTTTTCTAGTTCCATCCATTTGCCTGAAAATTTCATGATGTCATTGTTTTTAACAGCTGAATAACACTCCATTGTATAAATGTATCACATTTTCTTTATCTGAGAGTAAGTTATTTCCAAGCATGATTAGCATCCACGTAATTTTTGTCGGGAGATCCAATATCTTTGGGTACAAAACATGTTTTCAAACTGTGCTAAGGTAATTACAATGGCAACAACATGCCTGACGGATTAAACATTGGTCCACAGGACAGATATGAGCTATGTGAGAAATAGGTACCAGTGTAGGCATAAAAACCTAAAGAGCCAGGAAGGCTGGGGGAAGGATTGTTGTGAGTTTGAGGTCAGTCTAGTCTGTAGAGTGGTGTAAGGACAGCCTGAGCTCCAGAGTAAGGCCTTTTCTCAAAAAAAGACAAACTGAGTCATTATTTTTCATTTATTTAAATTTATTTTAAGTGATCCATAAAAACAAAATTTGTACATATCAATGGGATACCAGATGATATTTCAGTACATGTACACATTGTGTAATATTTAAATCATTTATCCTTTTCCTTATCATTACTTCTTCATAGTAAAAACAAAATATTTCTTATGTATAGTACATTAACGATGATCTCCAGCCACCCTACTATGTAATAGCACAGCAGAACTTTCTTATCTAAGCAACTATAACTTGCGACCCTGTTCAACCTTTTCTCATTCAGTCATCCCTCCTGAAATTTTGGTAACAAGCACTCTACTCTCAACCTGCACGAGATCAGTTGTCACCAGATTCCACATAGTAGAAGTCATACAGTGTATGTGTATCTGTGGCTGGCTTGTTTCATTCACTTAACATAATCTCCAGTCTCATCCGATTTAGTCACAAATTCATCACTTTGCATGACTGAATAGTATCCCATTGTATAAATGTACTATGCTTTCTTTATACATTCATCCCTTGACATACACTTTGGCTGTTTCTATTTCTTAATTATTGAGAATACTGCTTCAATGAACATGGGAATGCAGATGTCTCTTCAGCATATTTTCATTCTCTCTGCTTAAATACTCAGTAGTGTGACTGCTAGAGCAAAGTGAATTTCCTTTTAATGAATGGCATTCACAAGAAAATGGTGAGTTAAGTGGATTAGAAGAGTAGAAGGGTCACTCTTCCAGAAGACAGGAAAAGGAAAGGAAGGAATCAGCCTGGAAAGATAGTAAGGCTTTAGCCACCTGGGCCCGACAGATTCCTTGAATCAAGCTGGACAATGTTAGGACTTACAGCTGGGCAAAGGCTTGTATCCTGAACAAACAGGGTCTTTAGACCAATTTAAAACAGTTGAAGCCTGACCCAGATATGAATCAATAGCCCTTCCTGATAGGCAATGACATATCAACACTTGTGGAATTCCTCTAAACCTTCAAACTTCTAAGTTCTCTGAAGGTCAAAACAACTTACAATAATATGCAGTGCTTGTTCTCACCCCAAGAATGGAGTAAAGGAAGTTGCACCTGATTTCACAGCAGAGAACTAGAAATAATTCTAAACTACACCCTTAGATTTGCCGTAAGAAACCCACCCTGCCCAGAGTGCTGGTGCACACCTTCAATCTCACTACTTTGGAGGCAGAAGCAGGTGGATCTCTGTGAGTTCGAGGCTAGCCTGGTCTGCATAGTGAGCACCAGGCTAGCCAGGGCTATATAGTGAAATGCTATCTCAAAACAAAAAGTAATAATAATAATAAAGAAAAAACAGGCCCTGCCACATAACACATAATGAAAAAGTCTCAGAAAAAGCCGGTGGATTGATAGATGACTACTTTTGTCATTACAATTATGTGCCTCCTCAATCCATATTGAAGATCTAATCCCCAGTACTTCAGAATGTGACTATATTGGAGCTAGGGCTTTTAAGGAAGTGATTTGGTTAAAACAAGGCCATTAAGTAGGCCCTAATACAATCTGACTGCAGTCATACAAAGAGAAAATCTGAACATACAAAGGAACACCAAGTACATACATACAGCTGGAAGACCATGGGAAGTCAAGTCAAAGAGAGGTCTCTGCAAAGTACACAAACATATCAACACTTTGATCTTGGACCTGTGGCCTCCACAGCTATGTCTGTTGTTAAAACCATGCAGTCTGGTATTTTGTTACAACAGCTCAAATAAACTAATATACTGACTTGGAACCTGGACATGAACAAATCCGGCTGAACTGTGATAGTACCTTTCCCTAAGAACATCTGGCACATGGTTAGGAGCCAATTATTTGGAGGAAGTATAATGGTTATCTTAGTGACCTGTGGAATAAAACAACTATGCTATCTCTTTGTGATATGGTGGGAAGTGGGCATTGCTGGTGAATTCAAGTACGTTAAACAGGTCACAGAAAGCATTGATAGTTATACGGATTGAGCAATTTAAGTTTCAAGATGTGAAATCAATGGAAAATGACATGCCAGGAGGTAGTGGCACACGCCTTTAATCCTAGCACTCGGGAGGC
Organism: Peromyscus leucopus; assembly: GCF_004664715.2. Taxonomy (NCBI): domain Eukaryota; kingdom Metazoa; phylum Chordata; class Mammalia; order Rodentia; family Cricetidae; genus Peromyscus; species Peromyscus leucopus. The sequence continues at coordinate 64,225,329 of NC_051083.1, read as the reverse complement.
AGAGACAGGTGGATCTCTGTGAGTTCAAGGCCAGCCTGGGCTACCAAGTGAGTTCCAGGAAAGGCGCAAAGCTACACAGATGAACCCTGTCTCGAAAAACTAAATAAAATAAAATAAAAGTTCAAATAATGGTAGACAAAGGGAAAAATAATCAGATTAATATAAAAATATTGAGGTGTATATAATGGCTTTATAAGATGGATTAACTGCTTCAAGTCTATTTATATTTTACATGGAATCCTCTAAATGTTGGATATACTCATGCTATTATTTCTATAATTTATCTGCTATATTAAATGTAAATGCTCAGAAAAATACAACAGCCTTCCTTTAAGGGAGACTGGGCTGGCCAAGCGTGGTGGTACATGCCTTTAGTTCCAGCACTGTAAGTTTGAGGACAGCCTTTTCTACACAGTAAATTTCAGGACAGCCAGAGCTACATAATAGAGAGACCCTGTCTCAAAAAGAGAGAGGGGGAAGGGACTGGACCAATGTCCCAGAGGGTGGACTTAGTGGAAAGAATTGACACAAATGTTATCAAGACATAAAATAGAATCATGAATAATACTCAATCCAAAAGAAGGTGAAAATGAGGAAAAAGTAAATCAATAATTACATGACATGAAAATTATCTCAACACTGCAAAAAAAGGCAGACATTGTCAAACTGCACTTTACAAAAAGAAGGACACAGCCCTACAGCTGCTTATAAGAAATTCAGATGAAAACATAAACATGTTCAAAGTAAAGCTAGTCAAAAGAAAGCTGGGATCATTAGTATCATCAGCTAAAACAAATTTCAGCACAAAGAGTATTAACAGGTACAAAATGGAACATTTCCGAATGGCAAAGGGTCACAATATCAAGAGACTACAACAATTCCAACAGTCTGCACTTAACAAGAGTGCTCCAAATGAACGAAGCAAGCCCTTCAGAGAACTGAAAGAAGAGACAAATACAACACTTTAGTCTGAGCTTTCAATATCCTTCTAATAATCAACAGAACAATTAGTGAAGGAGTAGAAAACTTGAACAGCTTTATCAACCAACTGAACCTGACATTCGTAGCAAACAATACAGGATCTGCATACATTCCAAGTAAGCATGGAAGATTTACCAAAGGACAATAGTTTATGGACAAGATCCTATGTCAAAAACCCTCATAAATTAAAAGGATTCAAATCATAACAATTATATTCTCTCACCATAATGGAATTAAATTAAGAAATAATATCAAAGAAAAATATGGAAAAATGGCATGAATATTGCAATTAGTTGACTATTCTAAAAGACCCTGGGTTGAAGACAAAAAGAGAAAATATTTTTACCTGAATGAAAACGAAGACATATATATAAAAATAGCTAAATTGTTATAGAAGTTTTATATCATTAAATGCTCATATTATAAAAAGGAGAAATGTTGGAAATTAAGACACTGAATCAGAAACTGGAAGGGTGGGGCCCAGCAATCTGTAGCCCTCTAAATAATTACGATGCAAGTCATACTTTGAGATCACTGCTATATGTTATTTGCATGTCATTTTTGCTGTAGCCTTTATTCTTCAATAAAGAACCTACACAATTTAGACTGCTCTGAAGTTCATGTCACTAAAGTCAATCTTACTTTCAGTGGTCTGTTAATCTTGTGTTGACTTTAGAAAATAGAATCCTGCAAGTGATTAACCCTGCAAGTAAGAATTTGTTTGCTAAAACATTCCAAAATTCAGAGACCAGAGTTCTATCTGCAGGGGTGTAGGGTACAAGTATCAGTGGGGAATATGACCTTATTGAATAATTCCTACTGTTTATACTGGGCTTCCCATGTGGGAATTAAATGTAGTTAACTTTTAATCATGTTCGTTGCTGAAAAGCAGCAGACATTTGGATCTAAATGGTTAATGATATAAAAAGAATTTGTCTACGATGGGCATACTGGTTGTAAGCCTTTCATCCCAGAACTCAATGAGGGTGATGAGTTAGGGTCAGAGTTGACTACACAGAAAGTTCAAAGCCAACCTCGGCTACAGAAGATCATGTTTCAAAACAAAAAAAGAATTTGCTTGAAATTCGGTTTTATACCTACAGTTGAACGTGAAATTATCTCATGTTCTGGAAAGCACTTCAAACAAAATACTGCAGCCCAAAGAAGCACCAATTCCACTCAGCTGCAGCAACTCTCAGGTTGGCAGGCCAAAAAAAATATTTGGGAGATAAAATCTGGCTCAGATACTTAAGCTACCCTCAAACTCAAAATCCTCCTACCTCAACCTCCTCAATGCCAGGGTTACAGGATTGCACTACCACACCCAAATTAGTGAACATCATCTTTCCGACTGGTTCAATGTAATAATAATGTCAACAGATCTGGTCCGTCGGAATTTGCTGCTCACATCATTCCTGGGGACACCGAACTAACAAATGTAAATAAAACTTTCAGCTGGGCAAGGTGGTGAACACCTTTAATCCCAGAAGTCAAGAGGCGGGAGGATCTTTGTGAGTTCCAGGCCAGCCTGATCTACATAGGAAATCCCAGGCCAGCCAGCGAGACCCTATCTTTAAAAAACTTCAGTAAGAACTTGAAGGCAACATTCTGCCATGAAAGAATGATGAATTTTAATTTTATTATATGATAGTCTTCAAAACTAAAGTAGGTGGGCATGGTGGTGCACACCTTTAATCCTACTCTGGAGGCAGAGGCAGGCCTCTAAGTTCAAGGCCAGCTTGGTCTACAAGAGCAAGTTCCAGGACAGCCAGGGCTACACAGAGAAACCCTGTCTCAAACAAACAACAATAACAAAAGTAAAAGTACGGCGGGTAAAATCCAGTCAATCTACTCAAGGGTGCTTTCCTCCTCTGAGCCTCACAGACCTTTAAGCTTTAGTTCTTCCTAAGAGACTACCTTCTGCTCTTTCTTAGGCTTCTGAACAGAGTCCCAAAGCAGCTGGCTATGGGGCCATGAGAGTGTAATTCATCCAGCCACCACAGTTAGAAGTTTTAATATCAATGTAAAATGGGATCAGGGTTTTCTAAGCACATTTCAAAAGTGCAAAGATTGAGTCTAAGATTGTTTCTCTCCCTTTCAGTAGCTTACATATGAGCACATACAAACTTTATATATTTTTAAAGAACATTAGTTTTTGCCTATTTTAATACAGCTATAGTTGTAAAACATGCAAAGTAACTAAGTCCCAAACCAAAGGCAACTAGTAGAAACAACTAAATTTAAAAGAATCCTGTTGATTTACTTATCAGCCACAACATGCAGCAAAGCCTCCACTCTCCCGCACACTTTAGAAAAACTCCTCAGTTCCTTTGTAGAGAGCTGACTTCGCTCTCTCTTGTCAGCATCAGGCATTCGTGGTTCAGTCTTTGTAGATTCATGTTACAGATCCAGATACTGAAAAGGCCCTGCCGTCTTTATTTTTTTCACTGTATTAAAGCTTTGCAAGCCCCTTCCCTCAATCCCCAGTTTGGGAAAGGAGCCAGGAGGAACACAACAGTTTAGCCGAAGAGTTAACCAGACATCCTGGGTCTGAAAAATTAAGCGAGGACATTAATGGCAACATAAAATTCCAGGATATATTCTTGTTCTCTCTTCTCCAAGGTGCCTGCATATATAATACAAGGAAGTAAAGAGTACGGACGGTTACAACAACCACATACAAGAAACCACCCTAGAGCCAAAAGCACAGTAAAGAAAATGTAAACTATAGTGTGCCGAAGAACTAACTCTTGTTTGGGTTTCTTTGCAGCTGCAAGCAACCTCCAAACCAAGAGGGTCACAAGTTCGACAGTTTCCATGCACTGAGTGAGGGTGTGGTGATTTCCATGAGCAGACGATTAACATTTCCATCTTTCTAAGCACTGTGGGTGTGCTTCATTGTTGAGTTTGGTACCACATGTGAGGAAATGACCAAATCAAACAAATAAACTTCCAATATTTCTTGTTGCTACACCTACTTCCAATGTTAAAAGGCATTCCTAGCTGGGTGGCGGTGCGGTCGCACATGCCTTTAATCCCAGCACCCTGGAGGCAGAGGCAGGTGGATCTTTGTGAGTTCGAGGCCAGCCTGGTCTATAGAGTGAGATCCAGGAAAGGCGCAAAGCTACACAGAGAAACCCTGTCTCGAAAAGCCAAAAAAAAAAAAAAAAAAAAGAAAAAGAAAAGAAAAGAAAAAAAAGGTATTCCTAATGTATTTTCTCCATTATTTCTCAAACAAATTAGTAAAAACAAATATGAAATTCATTTACAACCACAATATCACACAAAGTATTTCCTCTTCCTTTAACAACTTAGTCTGTTCCAAAGTATTTCTGTCCAAAATGTGTAGGTGCAACAGGATGAACTTCAGTAGTTAAAATTGTGATCTCTGGAAATTCTTGAATGATTGATTTGGCACCTTCAAAAAGTAAAAATAATTGTTATTACTGCAAGATTTTGGTAACACTAGTTAGAATTCAGGAATTTTATAATCATTGTCTCCAGACTCAATACTGACAGAAAACAGGGAACAATCATCTTTGGATGCTGAGTTAGGGATGTTTAATCTCTTTATACAATATCTGGTATCTGAAAAGCTTTGCTAGTAGTTCAGACCATACTCCTACCCACTCAATAATTTGGTCTGAAAATCAAATTGTTCAGTTATACCAGCTTTGGCTAGAATCAAGTAATATGGCACTCTCTAAAAGGAAAATCACATGAAATGAAAGTTTTCCAACTGAAACACCCTAAAACAAGTGTGAAGGCGTCTTTGGTCTGTCAGAGAATGCTAGTTGTTTAGAAATAAGGATTCAAGCTTAAGATGAGGGGATTGGGCAGGGAATTTAGACTAGGTGGGACCCCAAACCAAAAAGCCACAGTGAAAGCTGCTACACAATGTGGATTTTTCAGTTTTAATGCCAAACAATGGGACACTGCTCCAATTAACACAACTACAGCTAAAGAGATTATTTTTCTTTTGCCAAAGGTGGATAATTACTGGATTATCTTAATGTTTTCAATGTCACCAGTGCTCCATACAATGGGCAATCAAGCAAATCACCCTTTGTCACCACTAGTATTTGAATTCCAGGTACATTTAGGTTACAAAAGAACAAAGTAATCCAATAGGCCACAATTAGACACAACAGCGTGCTGAGAATAGCCTTTCTAACACACATGCTGTGGCTTCTGAGGTCTGCCTGAAACCTGGCCTAGCCGGAAATGAGAGAACAGCCTAACTAAAGAAGCCATCTATTTCTCTTTCAATTCTGAAACAAATATAATTCACTGTAAAACATTTAGAAAATGTCCAAAAAAAAACCCCAAAAGCTTAAAAATGAAAGTCATTTAGAATTATGCCTGAAAATAACCACTGTGTGTATGCATTTTGAAACCAAAATTGAAATAGCATTGTATATCTTTCTAGCCACTCACATTGAGGTCAAATCTATTTGGTTTTATTTAAAGTCTGCTTTTGGTAGTTAGTGTTATAATTTGTATTTGGTCATCTCTAAACTTATTGGTAACATTTCACAATATTTCTTTATATTTGTATTGCTTCTTTGAGAAATTCATGCAGTATATTTTGATCTTTATTCACACCTCATCCCTACTCCCTACCCACTCAACTTCACGTGTTTTTGTGTTCTCTCTTTTCCTCTCCTCACCCTCAAACGATCAAGCACAGGCTGGGTTACCCAACTCCTTTGGTGTGTCGACCTAGCAGGGGTCAAACCATTCAAAAAACTGACTCTCCCTCTCCCGGCAGCTATTAGAGGCCAGTAGCTTCTCAGGTAGCGGTAGGAATCCATGTCTGCCTTCCCTATCTCCATGCTAGGATTTTATTTGGCTTGAGCCTCCACAGGTCTTATGCATGCTGTCACATCTTCTATGAGCTCACATGTGGAACAGTCTGTAAAACTCTGTTTCCTTAAAGTCATCCACTACTTCTGGCTCTTAAGATCTTCCACCCCTTCAAAAAGGTCCTGAGACTTTGGAGGAGGGATGCATTTCACAGCATGTAATTGCCTTGTTTGTGCTGCTTTTTCACACTTGCTATCTATATTTTTATATCACTAAATGTTGTTTAAAAGCAACTTCTGTAAGGTATGTAATATATCCTCTAAATAGATATTACTTATATACCCATTTTCTTATCAGTCATTTATGTAAGTCCATTTGTTGCTGTTGTTGTTTTTGAGACAGTCTTGCTATATAGTTAGGTTCTTTATGTAGGGCAGGCTGGCCTTGAACTTGCACTGATCCTCTAGTCTCTGCCTCCCAAGTGCTCGAATTACAACAATGTGTCACCCTTCCCAAACACCATTTACATGCTTTCAAATTACTTCTTATACTAAATGACTCTATAATGAAGACCCTAGAAACTAAATTCTTATGCCTCTATGATTGTTTTCTTGCCACGTATTCCTAATTGCCCTAGATTGTTTGGTAAGAAAGCCAGTCTTAATTTAGGTACATCTCTTGCAGGAAATGGGGAATAGATGACTTCCTCACATGTCCTTAAAACAGACATCTAATTCAAAAATGAACATCTGATCTTCATGTCACATTCCAAAGATTACTACCAGAGAACCTGGGTTCGATTCCCATCACCCACATGGCAGGTTACAACCATCTGTAATTCCAGTTCCAGGGGATCAAACACCCTTTTCTGGCCTCTGAGGTACACAAACATACATGTAGCAAAACAACATACACATAAAATAAAATAATGAAATAAAAAAATTAACATCAGTATGGTGGAAAACAAGCCACACATGCTAATTAATATATGCCTATGGTCTCAGTTGCTTAGGAAAATGAGAAAAAAAGGATCAGTGTGCGATACCTTGTCTCAAAAAATCATTTAATATTATCACTAAGCTTAGATATGACAAACACAACTCATAACTACCAAAACTAGATTTAAATTGAATAAGGACATACAACTCTATTTTTCCTTGGAACGAGAGGCTAGAAAGATACATACTATCTCTCATCACTATCTGGAGCTCCACTTACAGCTGCAACTTAACTCACCATGGGGAGTGGAGAAGAGACTGAGTAGGATAATAACACTGGGTTGAACTCCATGTTCTATAAGAACCTTTACAGCTTCAATTACAGTGTTTCCAGTGCCTAAAACAAAAAGGCAACCAAACCCATTAGCAATGTTAACATCTACATTGAAATGGTCTTGAATTAAGGGCAATACAGTAAGTAATCTTAACATAAGACTTGACGAGTGAACGCTTCATCTGAAAGTGTTTGTTCTTTGTCAGTGTTATCTTTGATGACAGATACAACATAAACAGGCATCAAATGTACAAGTCCTAAACTCACTTATTGCTTGAGATACCAAATTTAACACCACCACCACCCCTGCTCACTTCAATGGGAGACCATGATATGAGAAAGTACAGGGATGAGAGCAGAATACTAGAAAAAAATTACCCATAGAAAGGATAAAACCTTGTGAAAATCACTAAGGTAAAGACAGAACATGTTTCAATATATTTTCTGTGTTCTATATATTTTGCCTCATTAGGTCCTTTGCTTCAATGTGTTCATTTCAAAACAGATGTTCTTTGGAGCTAACCAAGTTTGACTAATGTATATTCCCTTATTACACAATAAAAATTTCCCAGTGAACTGCCCAGGGCAACTCCAAATCCAACAGAGAAAAACACATTTAGAAACTGGTTTTGCCTTTTATATAAGGGTGCGTAGGAGGTAGACACTAACTTGAATTTAAACTCTAACAAAAAATTACAAATGTAACTTAAGCCACTCACTGAGAATTGGATACATCAGAAGGACTTTTCTGCGATAAATGTCTGGAGGGAACTTGGCATAATACACTTTGGCCTTTTGTGTCTCCTCATCGCTCTGAATCAGGATCTTCCCAATTCGTATGGATCGACAGCAGTCTCGTAAACCTTGCTCCATTGCCTCACCTTGAAGAAGGAAATGAAAAGGAATCAAGGACAAAAGGGTTGCGGCAGATAGAGTGCAAATCCAAGAACAGGCTGAAGCAGAGTTTTTCACTGCTATTAATACAAAAAGAGCACTATCAAGACAGAAGCATTCTTCTTTCTCTTCTACTGTGCTTATATTTTATTCTTAGTAGGAACTCAATGAAAGCAGATGAAAAGCTTGCCAATGAAACCACGATAAGCTAGACTTATTGTCTGCTTACAAGCTATGGAGCTCTTCTGCTCCCATGATCACGGAAATAAAAGCTTGACTGGATTGTTCCTTGAGCTTCTTCTGCATCAGAGATACTTTTCCTCATTATTTTAAAAGAAGATTTGAAGCCAGCTAAATTTGTCACTTTCATCAGAGAAAAATATGAAAGATTCATGAAAGACTGGGGACTGTAGGCCAAAGGATTTCCTTTTAGATAAAAGTGGCCCGGATTCATCACTTAGTTCAACAATGATTTCACTGACACACGTTTTCCTGCAAGTAGTGAAATAGTAGTATGTTGTTCTCCCTTCCCCATAGAGCCAACTTGACCCCCACTCCATTGGTTACTAAATACAAGCTACATTTCTTTAATGTGTCTCTGTGTGTAATGTTTGTAGACATGTTCACATGTGAATGGGCACACATGTGTATGCATGCATGTGGAAGCTCAAGGTTGACTTCAAGAGTCTTCCTTAATCCCTCTCCATCTTATTTTTTGAGGCAAGATCTCTCAATTGAACCTAGGGCTTCCTGGTATGACGAATTTGGCTAACCATCTTGTTCCGGGATCTCCTGCCTGTGCCTTTTGAGTACTGGAATTACAGGCAGGCTGACACACTTAGTTAAACTTCAGTCTTCACACTTGTATGGCAGGTGATTTAACCCCTGAGATATCTCCCCAGCCCCTAAATACAGGACTATTCCTAAGTCTGAATTCCATTAAAGAAGTGTTTTCTAAAAATCAATCATTCTCATGCAGTTTCTAAGATTTTGCATTACTTTAAAATCTACCAGTACTGGTATTTACTTAATAGTTTCTTAAATTAACTTTTCATTTAAATTTAAGAGGAAACTTTAGTGCACTAGTGTAAACATATAACCAGTTTCTTCTAAAAAGAAATACAATAAACAGGTGGCTTTTAAGAATAAAAACAACTATGTCAAATCTGGGGATGGAGTTTGATGGTAATAGTGTGTGTATAACATGTACAAGATTCTGAATTCAAACCATAATACCAAAACACAAAGGACAAAAAAAAAACCCACAACCTCTCAAGTCTGCCTTTATCTCTCTGAATCACCTGGTAAACAATAGAGGTGTGTTGTGGGATATTTTTCTCACACTCTGACACTCCTGAGACTATACCTTGGATAAGGGGGCAGAGCTAGTGACTAGCTGACCAGAATTGGCCATAGAGAAGCCAGCAATTTGGATAGAGAAGATGTACAGGAAGGAATGGGTAGAGACTGGAGTTTGAGCTTCCTCTTGGTTCTGGGACTAGGGAAAGACTTGTCTCTTGCAGTATCTCTGGCCCAAAGCAAGGTCAGCTAATTGCTACACAGCCTCTCTGAGCTAGCATGTCTTCACCTCAGCCTTTGACTCCTGTGTCTTATTGGTAAATGGAATGATAGAGACTTAATTTAAGCCTACATAGCATGGCCAGAACTGAGGGACCACAAGCTCCATCAGGCCAACGCCTAACTGGCTGGTGAAGCACTGACTGAGGGGCCATGGGTAGTAGATGATAATTAAAATATCAGTAGATTCATGTGCAGCCACTAAGCCAACAGAAAAACATCAGAGGTGCAAGGACCAAGCTGCGACTCTCAGAGAAGCTGGGACTCTCAGAGCTGAGAAGAAACTATATCCAACTTCAAATGCTGAACACCACTATCCTGAGAATGCTTTCACTGCTTAAGAGCTATCTTCCTGCAAGAACAGAGCCTAAAGCTCCTTTTGTAATTGAAGTGTTCAATTGTTCACAAACACAACCAGAGCAAGAGAAAAATGAATGTTTCTATGTTTTAAAAATCCATCTGTTTCCAGTGCAAACAAGTGAGGCTTCCAGCTCTTGTGAAAAAAAAAAAGTTTAGTTTGCTGAAGAGAAATCATTCCTCTGTAACGGGTACACATTCTCATCACAGGCATGCCATTTTGCTGCACCAAAGTTGTTAGTTAAGATGATCAGTTGGACTCAAAGCATCAATACAAAATGTATAAGATCAGCAAGTGGAAATATCTAGAGCTAATGACAGCTAGGTGCTTTTGCCTATGTAGTCACATATTCACAGAATGTAAAATTTAAAATATTAAAGACGTCCAGCTTTTGGCAGAGTTCCCTGCAACACAGAGAAAAACAGAGGAGGCATTTTCTCCAGCCAGGTATCCAAATGTTCTGCTTCAGAATTTAATTTATGCCACATTCCTTCAGTCTGCAAACCATTCTCCCCAAGACAGGAGCATCCTGTCCTCCCAGCCTGCTATCCTCCCAGCCTCCTTTGAGGCGTTTTAAAAGCTGGCTTGCTCGTGGGAGCAGGCCACTAGGGACGATGCCTGCAATTACAATTAGCCAAACTTAGCAGCACATGGGCCATGACTCCAAGGCACCACGAGGACAGGCAACACAGGTGGTGAGATTTAAGCAAAGGCAGGATGCAATTATGACAAACCAGCCCGCCTCTCTCCTGGAAAACAGCAACCGTTTCCATGCATGCAAAGAAACAAAATCATACACATGCAAACCTACCGCTCCTCATTATGCTGACCCCACAATTTCCTTTCTCAAATTTCACTCCTTCATACTTGTGCCCTGTTGGGAAATAAAATAAAAAAAATAGATGCTTTATCATTAGAGCAATGTGCATATTGTATAAGGTGATCATGGTTCAAAGCAGATGAGCACAAAGCAACCCTTGCCCAGACACATTGTATAACACCTTGGGTTTCGTGTAAAAGTAATGATTCACAATTTTTCATAGTCGTTTCTTAATTCCTCAGAAGAAACCTGTGAGAATAATTGGAAGAGGAGGGTTTCTTCAAGTGGGAATTGGACTTATTATAGCACAATATTCACGTACACATCCTCCAAATTGAATTCAAAGGAGAATTACTGCAGCCCAAGAATACTAGATACCCCATCAGTTCACACCAGGGCCTCACTGAGAGCCATAGCAGAAAGCCTCCTCATTCCATCCCTTAACAAGTAGAAGAAAGAGGCTGAAATAGTTATCAAGCTACTCAAAACTTGGTCTCATTCTGAATGGCGTCAATTATGCTGCAACGACTCAGCCCTCAATTGTTCATAGTCAACCCTTTGAATAGAAGAGTTTTCCATCATTTATAAAAAAAAAAAATCAGAATTTCAAATCTCTGAAAGGGGGATTGCAGGCTATTTTTATTAGAACAAAGAACCTCCAAATCTTATCATTTTTAGTTTTCTTTCCCTTTTCCACATCTCATCTTTTTTTCAACCCGGAGTTTCTGTGCCAAACCAGTCTCCAGCATTTGTTAGTACCAGTGGCTTCCCCACAGAGGTGAAGATAAGCTGCCAGCAATTCTTAACTCTGGTCCTGGTGGGCTGCCATCAGAAGCGACACCTGCATGCTGAAGAGTATGTAATAACCTTTAACTTGAATTGACAAGCAAGCCATTAACAAAAAGTCACCTACATAGATTTCTTTACAAATGTCTCTTTTTTTAAGATGTTAAAAAAAAAATAGCTCTACCTAAACTCATTTTTCACACTGATTTTGCACAAGATGCCTTCCGTCCATTTTCCTCCCTCCACCCTAGTTCAGGATTTTTATGAGGAAAAGCTGAGAGTGCAAGCCGTGATTACCTGTGGGCGTGGTCACCATGCATTCCTTATATGGCAGCTGATTCAGTCCCTCTTCTACAACGAGTCTGATCTACAAAGTCAAAGAAAGAGGAAGTTGAGGGCCTTCAGAGGCTCCTGCTAGCTGCCAGCCTCGGGAGCTGAGGGCTTAGCTCATGGAGGAAGGAAGGGGGCCCCTACCTTGTATTAACTCCAGGGACACATCGAAATGACAGGCTGCTTTTTGCTAAGGACCCAACCTCCACTTGACACGTAACTGTCACCAAAGGGCTCCAATGAGCCTTCTGAGTCAGTCAAGGATATGAGAATGAAAAACTTCAAAAGGATTTATAGCAAAAACAACATCGGTAGTAATAAAATCATGGGTTACTGTGGAAAGTGCCCACCTAGAATTCTCTACCTTGCCTAGTACCTTTGAAATCTTTGCAATTTAAAAATGAACTTGTATTCATTTTTAACAAAGGTCCACCATAATACAAATAAAACCTAACAGTCCTTATGAGAAAATGAATAAGTAGATGGGCTGGAGCAATTTACTAAGTCTGAAGGAGGACCCAGTGGAATTTCTTGGGACTCCTCAGCCAAAGAAAAGTACTATGAAGGCTAATTAGATAGCAGAGAAGCAGGTAGAAGGATAGAACTCACTGCCAAAAGTTGTACTATGACTTTCACAGGCATCCACAATGGTATGAGCAGGTGTGTGCACACACACACACGTACATGCACACGCAAGTAAAGAAATAAATATTTTTAAGATGTTAAAACAGAGTTTTATGAGTCTCGTAGCAATTATGTGGTAGAGGGGAAGAATCACTCAAAATTGTTAGAGACAGCCTCTCCCAGCGAGTTCTGAGCAACCGAGCCCACTAGAACAAAGACAGAGCTGAGCCCGTAGCGCACATTTTCTACGATCAATATTCCGTTGCTGATTGAGAATCAGGAACAGCAGGCAGAAGTACGAAGCCTCATTCTCTGTTATCACAACACATCACCCTGCTGCCATTAAAAGGATCAATCGGAAATGGCCCATCACTTTGTGCCCCTGCAGAATCAGAGAATGGGCCCAGAAACCTTTTGAATAGTGTATGCAAGAGCACACTGACTGCTAGCTACCACCTTCCTGACTATTGTGTTTGCTCAAGAGAAAATTACAGGGGAGAAATTTTTTCTTTCAAAAGTCCCTATCTCTTTCCTCTAGTAACATACCTCAAACAAGCCTTGTTTCCTGCCCCATCACCTGAAACTCTGGGACAGAAATTATCATGTCTGTAAGAGCCAGAGGTTGGAGAGGACTGCTGTGAAATATTGTTTTCTGGACATGGCTGGGCCGCTGCACACTCACCACAGGTGTATTTGCTGACACAAGAAAGGCACAAGATCAAGCCAATCAACACTCCACATACATGGAGGAGGAGCTCACAGGCCCCACCCCTAATTGAGGCGCTATTAGCAGTTGATGGCTTCTGAAGGAGGAAGAGTCAGGTATGGCCCCTGAAAGGTTGACCCCACTGCATTGGATGGCCTCACACCCAGGTGCATGTGGGCAGCATAAATTAGACTCTGTCAGCTTTGAAAAGAAAGAGGATATGAAGTTGGCTGGGAGTGAGAGGAGTTCGGAGGGGGAGTGAGGAGGGATATGATCAATGTATATTGTACACACATATGAAATTTTCAAAGAGTAAATAAAAATATATAAGCATAGGTGTGGAGACAGGTGTGTCTAAGTCAGAGGAGAGCATAAAACTAGAAGAATGACTAAAATTCCTTTAAAGGATGGGTTGCAGTTCAGTGGAACAGCATGTGTCAAGTACACTCAAGGCACTCAGTTCAACCTTCCCCACCACTCTCTCCCAAAAATAATTAAGATGTAAAGAACTGTAGGAAGCAACTCTCGACAAACTCAGGATAACATCAATTGCCCACTATTAGGGATGGGACCCTTGTATTGAGGAGATGGTGGACTGGAAATCATCAACAATAAAAATATAAACAGACCACTTAACCCCAACTCATCATGGTCCTTCAGAGCCAACTCAAAGAATTGAGAAGCCCAAATTACCATACCCTATGTGAAGTATGCCACATATCTCATTTGGCTAGGATATAATACCTTTTGTTTCAGAGAAGCATTTTAGAATACCCATGAACTTGACTCCTACTTTCTATAACGAAAAGAAACATATGCATCTGTCCTTAGGCTTGTAGTCCCAGCTACTTGGGAAGCTGAGGCAGAAGGAAAATTTCAGCCCAGAATTTTGAGATCATTCTGGAAAAAAAGAGAGACTGTCTGAGAGAGAGAGAGAGAGAGAGAGAGAGAGAGAGAGAGAGAGAGAGAGAGAGAGAGAGAGAGAAGAAAGAAGGCACAAGGGAAACAAAAGAGAGATGAAAAAAATTTACCAGAAAGCAGAGACTCCTGCACTCTGCTCAGCAGCCATCAAGGCGAAAGTTCCTAATGCCTCAAAACAGTTTGGGTTTTTTGTTTGTTTTTTGCTGAAAACATAAAAGAAGGCTGAAGAGATGACTCAACTGATGGTAAGTACTTGTCTTATAAACATGAAGACCTAGGTGCAATCTCTAGAAGCCACATAAAAAAGCCAAGTGGTAGCATATGCTTTATAACAGGAGGATCTCCTGAGAACTTGACAGCCAGTCAGCCTAGGCTAACTGGCAAGCCCCAGATCCCAGTATGAAACTTTATGTGGAAAAAAAAATGAGGTAGATGGCTCCTGAGAAGCAACCAAGACTGATCTCTGGCCTCCACACTCAAGGTTGACCTTTGGTTTCTATATGCAAGCACAAATATGCACCTCCACAAATACACACATACATACAAAGAAGAAAACATGAAAAACAATGGCTACTGCCCCAGGAATGTCAACCATATTTCTCTTGCTGCTACCAATAGTTATTACTATCCATGTAAGTTTAAATAGAATTGGGTCTCTCAACCCAGAATATTTAAAGCCAAAAGCAGAAGAGGAGTTGCCTATACTCTTCTAGAATTTATGCTCTAGGAAAAATCAAAATTAAAAGTTTCATGCCTGTTTCTCATACTTCTTTTCCTATTTTCTTTGATTTGATTATACCTACAAAGTTAATAAGCCACATTTCTTTCTTAAGCTAAATACTAACAACAGTGTTAATGTTGTAAATTCCCCAAGAGCAAGGATCATATCTATATTCCTAACTGTCTTATCTCCTCCCTCCCCAAATAGTCTAGTGCAGAGCCTAATATCTACCCAGTGTTTATTTTCATTAATGAAGAGCATTAGTCTTAGCAACTAATTATCAATTTCATTCCAAGAATGGAGCATACTTAGGTATCAACATAAGAATGAAAAGCTGTGGCAAAGCAATTTGGCCTGAGATGTATACTGACAATATAAGGATTAGGTTTGGTCAGGACTTAATAGGATGCCCTTGAAGAAGGAGTATACAGTCCAACTTAGAATTTTATATTGTGAATATATCACAGGGCAGAAGCAAAACAAATACAATTCACATTGTAAACTACAAAAGAAAATACACTAGTTTTTGCACATTAGCTGATACACAGAGGTGAATGCTAGGTCTCAGAACATACTTAGTTTTCTTCTAATGTGCCTTAATTCATTGCCCTAAGATGAGGCATTTTATGAGTTGCTGAGAACCAGACTGCCAAGATCCATCTAAGAATGACAAGGAGTGGATTCATAGGCATTGCTTTGGAGTAAAAGGGAATGAGGCAGTGCTTTAATGCTCTAATGGAAAGAACACTTCAGAAGCCTAGTACGACAATGGTTACTCAGTGCAATCTCTCTCAACCCCAGAATGCTCCACAATGAAAGAGCCCCCTGGTCTACCAGGATCATATCACTGTGCATAACAATGAAATGAAAATGGAAAGCCTCCACCTACCAAACGATCCGCAGAAAACATGAAGTCCCCTCTACTGGCTGTCCTAAAAAAAACAGTACAAGTTTTAGTATTAGTTTTAGAGCTTCAAGGTCAAATATAAAGTTAATACACATAGTAACACTGATATTAAGACCTATTACATACTAAAAGCTGAAATGTTTATGTGTACAATATATTTTTACTAGGATACAGACATCAAAATGTGATGACTTCATAAGTATTATTGGAAAAGCTCATTTGATTACTTGATATCAATATTTGAGATAGGAATTGAAGATCATGTGATCTCCACTGAGCTGACAGAAAACAAAGATCCCTTGCAAGACAACAGCAAGGCTATAAGCTCAAATTGAGAAGAAACTTTACAATAAGAAAACTAGCTTTTCCCTGCCCTCTGTTCACCTTGCTTTCTATGCATACAGTGGAAATAAATAATGCATCTACTTTGTCTCTAGTCCTTTGGGGGATTATAAGAGTTAAAATAAGTCTTCTCTTTTTGTAACTGTCTTCAAAAACGTGTAACTTAATTTCTAAGCCCCCTTTCTCAAATCATTTATAACTTGTTCTTTTGCCCTGATTTCCAGTGAAGCCCTTCATTCCTTAGATTTTTCTGTTATTTTCTTCTGGTTAATACCATCTTATCCTGAGGTACTCAAGTAATAGTAATCTAGTCTTGCACATATCCACAAGCTGTTAACCAGCCCCCCCCCCAAAAAAAAAAGAAATGTTAGGAGACCGATGCTTTTTCTGTATGTAAAATTATCTTCCTTCTTTCATGGAAGTTAAGCATTTTGATGGAATGGATTCATTAACAGCTTATGTACTTAAATTTTTCCACCTACCTATCCAAAATATACTAAAACATTCCTCACCACAGCATCAAAAGGACAAATGCAAGTGCTGACTATCTCGGCAGACCATTCATCACTTTTTTTTTACACGTACACTCATTTTTTCTAACAGGAAAACAATACGATATAACAAATACAAATGACATCATGTTTCTTACAGCAATCAGAGCTCTATCATATTGTAGATATTAACTCCCTAAAAATTAAACAATAGTAAGAATATGGATTTGTAGTCTTTATATAGACGATTCTCTAGACTCAAAAAATTTTGCGCACACACGCACGCGCACACACGCACACGCACACACGCACGCCTACCTATATACATAGAGATGACATCTAAAACAGGTTCTGTTACATGTACTGCTGTTTTCAAATGGGAACAGTGTCTTTCATTTCTACAACTCATTTTCAAAACACACCTGTCAATGAAATAAGAAGCAGAGAACTGTAAGAAAAAAATACTGCTCTTGATGCTAGACCTTTGCAAATTTGCCTCAGCAGCCAAAATACACCTTTTCAAGGGGGAAGAAAACTCTTAATTTTTCAGGTTATTTTAGAAACCTAGTGCATTTCTTTAATTTTTATATTTATTTCATGCATGCAAGTGTTTTGCCTGAATGTATAGCTATGCACCATGTACATGCCTGATGCCCATGGAGGCTAGAAGGGGGCATTTGATTCCCTGGAATGAGAATTATAGGTGGTTATGAACTGCCATGTGGGTGCTGGGAACACAACCAGAGTCTTCTGTAAGAGCAGCATGTACTCTTAACCGCTGAGCCATCTCCCAAGCCATCAAGACTGAAATTTTCTTTTTTTTTTTCTTTTTGGTTTTTCAAGACAGGGTTTCTCTGTGTAGCTGCTGGCTATCCTGGAACTTGCTTTGGAGACCAGGCTGGCCTCGAACTCACAGTGACCCACCTGCCTCTGGCTCCCAAGTGCTGGGATTAAAGGTGTGTGCCACCACTGCCCAGCTGGTCTGAAATTTCTTAAAGAAATGTCCTATAATATATTTTGACAATATGTCTTTCATACATCAAGTTATTACACAAAATAGTTATTACACAAAATAGTTATATCAGGTAAAGCGATCAGAGCTATCACCATTTGTTATTTTAATTTGGAATCAGACATTTTAACACCTTTCATACCCTCTCTTGCCAAGATCAGCTTTAGCTGATAGTCTTGCATAATAAGTACTTTATCTACATTCTACAAAAGGTATATACTGAGAATCTAAGAGGAATTGCCTTCTCTTAACAGTTATTTGACCTACAAAAGAAATCATTCACTATTCCAAGTTATTCCATGATGAACAGTAATTACTATCTTGCCTTCTGCTATTTTAGACAGACTTCAACTCATACTATTTACTTTAAATCAATTTAGAAATTAATGGAAAGCTAGAATACAATAAAGTGATTACATTTATTAAAAATCCACAGTGGCCTTCAACATCATGTTGAAATTCTTAACACTGTTGAGAACAGTTTCATAAAAACAATTTGCTTATCAGATGCAGGTGCCTGTATTCTCTGAGTTTTTCCTTTGGGCCCAATGCTGGTCTGAATCATTTGTTTAAAAATATGTTTTAATGGAAACTAGCCTCTGAGTACTATTCACCCCACACACCTTGTTTCAAAACATAATTATTCATATTATTTCAAAACCACTCAAAAAATCTTGTCCCACAGAAACAAAGCTTTGTAAAATACCAACCATCTTCTAAGAACAGGCTATAAATAATATAATGTAAAACTGCCATAAAGCAAAATCACACAGACACACATCCCTAGAATATTTTTTTTATCCAGGGTCCATATTGCCTGGCCGTCCTTGAATTCCCTGGCATCAAACTCACAGAGATTCCCCTGCCTCTGCCTTCAAGTGCTGGCATTAAAGGTGTGCACAAGCACGCCCAGATCCTAAAATATTCTAAAGTGTATTTAAGTAACCAAATATCCTATACTTAAATAAACAAGAATATCCAAGCAATCAGAGTCCAAAGCACAGAACTGTAATTAATATTAAACTGAGATCTTTTAAATTATACAAGCTCCAAACATATCCAACAATGAGGATATAACTATATCTAAGAATATTTACTTGTCTAAACAGTCTCCCCTCAAATATATGTGTCACATACTGTAGCAACATGCTGAAAACCAAAGGCAGCCATTTTAAAATGCAGTTTTCACATGGAAACACAATTCATACCGGAAACCAAATATTCATTTCAACATGGAGTATCTAAAAGCGAATTTTCCCCATTTGTTAAGTAAGACTGTCTAGATAATACTTTAAAATCTCCAGGGCGCCAGGTATGGTAGTTTATACCTGTAATTCCAGCACTCAGAGGCTGATACAGGAGGATCAAAAGTTTGAATTCATCCTAAATTACATAGTGAGTTGGAGGTAAGACTGCACTACATAAGGAAATTCTATCTCAAACAAAACAAAACAAAAACTGGATGCCAGGTTTCTTACTTACTGCAATGAAGAGACACCATGAACAAGGCAACTTATAAACAAGAGCACTTAATGGGGAACTTGCTTATAATTCAGAGGGTGAGTCCACCATCATCATGCTGAAGCATGGAGGCAGGCAGGCAGGCATGGTGCTGGAGTAGTAGCTGAGAGCTTCCTTTTGATTCACAAGCAGCAGAGAGAGTGAGTGAGTGAGAGAGAGAGAGAGAGAGAGAGAGAGAGAGAGAGAGAGAGAGGTGGACAGAGACAGAGACACTGGGCCTGATGTGGTTTTGAATCCTAAAAGGCCACCCCCAGTGACACACCTCCCAAAAAGGTCACACCTCCTCCAACAAGACCTCACCTACTAATCCTTCCTGAACAGTCTACCAACTGGGAACCAAACATTCAAAACTATAAACCTAGAGGGACCATTATCATTCAAGCCCACACACCAGGTGTGGTGACACATGCTTGTAAGTCTAACTACTGGAAGATGAAGGCAGGAGGATGTTTTATAGCAGTTTCCTCGGAGATCGAAGCCTTCCATGTTGGAAGAAAGCTTGTTAAGACACAGGATGTGAAAGGGGTGGTGACACAACAGGATGTTCTTAAGGGAAGTGAAAAATTCCATCCTGCAGGGAAGGTGGTTAAGATAAGTAAACAATTCACTTCTGAAAATGACCAGATAAACTAGCTCCCCACACCCCAAGCATATATAAATTATAAGGACTGCTAAGACTCACCCTCAGGCCAGCTGCTCTCCCTAGAAGAGGCTCAGACAAATTCAACTAACTACCTGGAAAGGACACCCTCCAACCTATTGAGCTGCCTGCAGGTTGTGCAGTGCACTCCAGGTGACCAGCTTTTGTGAGCTGTCACCATGCTGAGGTGGGCTTTGGTGAGGCAGCTGTCTTTGAGCCATTTCTGCTCCTGCAAGTGACCTCAGTAAAACTTACTGCTTCCCTCACCAAGATGGACTTTGGTAGTTTTCTTACTTTGGTGTGTCATTGGTTCCCTATCTGGGACAAAGAGATGTCTGTTCACCCAGGAACAGTGCTACACAACAGAGAATCAGTTAAACCCAGGAGTTTCAGGCCAGCCCAGAATACATAGCAAGACCCTATCTCAAAATAAAGTAGAGATGGCAAATGAACAAAATGTTCTTCCTGAAGAGGCAGATGATTTTATAATATAGCTTGGAAAGGGTAATCCACTAAGGTTACCACATGCAACACACCCTTTGGTGGGTATGGTGGTATAAACCTGTGATACCAACACTCAAGAGGATGAGGTCAGTAGATTACAAAGTTCAAAGACAGCCTGGCATCCCTAACAAGTTTAAGGCCAGGACCATATATCAAGACCCTGCTTTTAAAAAATACATGCTTTTCAAAAGCAATTAAAGGCAAACTCTTCCTGAATCATAACTCTAAACAATTTAACTAAAATCAAATCCTAGGAACACTGAATTGCATGTCATTTCAAAAGTTTAAATACATCACTCTTCTTCCTAGAAGATTATATACGTGGATTGTTTGTGACCTTTGGAGAAGGGAGACTGGAGTGAGCATTTAGCAAATAAAAATACAGGACAAAAATACAGGATACACAATAATGTGAATTTCAGAAATCCCATGAAATATATAAGCTACACTTATATTAGAAAGTGTTCATTGTTTACTTGAACTCAAACTTAACTGGGCATCCTGTGTTTTACCTGCAGGAATAATATATTGGACTTTCAAAGTAAGAATATTAAAACTCAGAGTGTGAGTACTCAGACTTAATGTTTTGTTTGTTTGTGTAACCAACAGGCAGAAGGGAAGGGAAACCTAAAAGCAGTTCTGGCAGGCTCAGTCAAAAAGATGGGTTTCGCCGGCGGTGGTGGCGCACGCCTTTAATCCCAGCACTCGGGAGGCAGAGGCAGGCGGATCTCTGTGAGTTCGAGGCCAGCCTGGTCTCCAAAGTGAGTTCCAGGAAAGGCGCAAAGCTACACAGAGAAACCCTGTCTCGAAAAACCAAAAAAAAAAAGATGGGTTTCATGTCAAGTTCCGGTGTAATGAGCACTCTGAGAAGGTAAGCTCCACCTCTCCATTACATGATGACTAAAACCAAGGACAGCCCCAAGGTTTGCTGGAGTATGCAGATGGCCTGCAACTGACTTTCCTCCTCCCATTGCCTTCCAACAACAAACCCTGAACAATACACTTAGAACAAATTGAACTCAATGGAAATTAAAATCAATCAATCAATCAATAGCTTCTTCTAGCTGCCAGGTGCAAGTCAGCAAAGTCTTCTTAGTAATAGAGTGCCACTCACTGTGGACATGCATCTCCAAACAGTTCAATATAAATGCCAAAAAGCAGGTAGGAAAGCAAGAGTTCTCATTTTCACTTGCTAGAGGCCAATGTAACTGGTGAGCCATTACTAGGATAGACTCAGCACATCTTATATCAGGGATTTGTGCTGCTTAGAGATGGGGCTTCCTCCCTATTTCAGTAAAGTCAGTTAGAAAATTCAAATGGGAAATGTACAAAAATTAAAAAAAAACATGTTCATGTTTTAAACAATTTGTAAATCATATTTTCTCTATAGTGAGCATTTTGGTTTCATATCAATTGAAATGACAAATGCTGACATTCCTCTAGCCTCAGGACAACGCCAGGACAAGTTGTTTAAGCTACTTCTTGTTTTGTGTATAGATCCCTAGATCACTCTATACTCCAAGTCTGAAGCCAGGCCAAGCACCACCCAGGGAGCCTGGTCGTTCTCCCAGAGGCAGTGGTCTCATTTGAGCACAGAATAATCATTTGTGGTGTTTGTAACACTGCAAAGAGGTTCCACCCAACACTGCACAAACAAGCTCTAAGGATGAGAGCCAGGAACTTGTTTTTAAAAAAGACATCACTATCAGTTCTAATGCACAGCTTTGGTTCAGAACAGTACATTACTTAGATGAGTCACATCACATTAGGCAATACTCGTATTAGGGCTGCATAGCACTTTCATCCAACCTGAGGTTAAATGTCTCCTCTCCAGATGACTTAAAAACCAGTCACAGGGCTGAAGGTAGTTCTTTGGTGCCATTTTGTAGACTGAAAAAAAATCTTAAGATAATTGCTCAACTTCCATCCAAGCAGCATACAGAAGCCATGCCAAAGCCTTTCCCAGGACAAGAATACAGACAGAATATACTCAATAGCTCACAATACAATTTTACTCTAGTATTTCAGGAAACAAAATCTCTCTCTCTCTCTCTCTCTCTCTCTCTCTCTCTCTCTCTCTCTCTCTCTCTCTCTCTCTCTCTCTCCTCCCTCCCCTCCTCCTTCCCTCCCGTCCTCCCCGCCCCCATACAACTGGGGCCTGGAGAATGATTTTTAAAAATTCACTTCATTGCCTTCCATATGAGGTCATGAACCATGTTCAAGAGGAAAAGTACATTACACCCAGATTCTACTGGGTTTATTATTCAGGAAGAAAAGAATGCATAGTTTAATCCATTTCAACAGCGACAAAAAAGAAACCACAGGAAAATGAGGGAGTCATTTTTTTTCCTCGTTTGCCAGTGACCCATGTATGTGTAGCTGAGTAAATTATCCATTCCATTTGGTGTTTAGATTACTGCACTCTCAAAGAGAGAAAATCATTTCCTTGAAATTCAATAATACAGCCAACATATTACGTTTCAAATATTGTACACTTCAAAAAATAAAGCCATTTTAAATCAGTACAATGTCCTCAATCTTGCCTGCTTTATAGATATACAACAATTTGCAGTCCTGTTGGATCACCCCATTTCTCCATGCCAGAGTCAATTCATAAAGCAATCCCTTTAGCAGATAGATTCTAAGAACCAGGAACAATAAAAGAAACAACATGTACTCCAAGGGCTTCTAGTATCAGACACCTCCATAATATATATGCATGCTGTCCTATCAAAACAGAGAAAAGCATATGCCTCAAAGAGGACAGACTATGACAACCGGTTGCACTTTCCATAACTAGACCTACATGAATATTGCTCTGCTTACAACAGACACTCTGTCAGCTCCTACAGAACCTGAAACGGTCCTTGTTTGCATAACGGCAAGACAATTAAAAAAAGAAAGAAAGAGAAAGCTTCTGTTACCAGATTATGCTGGTTAACAGAAACAAAACTAAAAAACACTGTCTCCAGCCTGAAAAAGCACCAACTCATTAGGGAAAAATCACAGTAGGTCTTTCTGTACTGTGTCAAAGTGGGATACAAATTATGTAGGCTTTTTCAGTATTTTTGTTTGTTTTGAGGAAGGTCTTGCTAGGTAGCTCTGGCTGGCTTGTTCCTCACTAATCATCATAGACTAACTAGCCTCCAACTACAGCAATCCTTCTCACTCAGCCTCCTGAATGCTGGGATTAGCAGCATGAACCACAAGATCTGGCTTTGGTATTGATTTTCAAATAAAGAATCTGAATTCTCTGTACAAGCAAATCCCTTATACTGCGTCAGTAAAAAGCATGCATAATTTCCAACTCGAAGAATTTAAATGCTGTAAATATACGCAGCAATTCACAGTTTATAACAGTGTTCACGGATAGTATCTTGTTTTAGCTTCTCAGGAGCTCCATGAGGCTGCACTAACATCTTCATT
Organism: Peromyscus leucopus; assembly: GCF_004664715.2. Lineage (NCBI taxonomy): Eukaryota > Metazoa > Chordata > Mammalia > Rodentia > Cricetidae > Peromyscus > Peromyscus leucopus. Next base: position 64,201,689 of record NC_051083.1, on the reverse strand, counting down.
TTATAAATTATAAAGCAGAAACACAGAGATGTTAAACATCTTGCCTAAGATCCTTTCACAGGATTCTACTGTCTCCTTTTTCAAAATCAGAAGAAAAATATAAAGGATTCCACTTATTCTCAAGTTGCTATATAATCCAAGCCTTTCTAAATAATGTGATATAATCAAAACATATAGATACTATCATATGCAAATGCTGAATGTCATACTCTCTCCAAGCTCTGTATTAATGGTTTTTAACCTTTACATCATGATCCTTTATGAAATGTAATGAAAACTAAAGATCCCTACCCCTGCACAAGGGCATATAAGCAAATGTTCACAGTGGCCTTATTCATCATAATCAGAGAGGGGAAACTACCCAAATGTTCATTACTCATTGGATACATAAACAAACTGCAGCAGGTCTATACAATGAAGTACCATTCAGCCACAAAAAGGAATGAACCCTGAAAACATTACACTAAAAGAAATTAGCCAACATTACAGTAAAAGAAACCAGCCACATATTGCATCCTTTGATGTGAACTGTCCAAAATAGCAAGAACCCCATGATCTCACTCATATGTGGACTCTTGAAAACTTGATCTCAGGGAATTTGATAGTAAAATGGATTTCACCACAGGCTGGGGAAGAAAGGGGGATGAGAAGGAGGTAGAAAGTTTGATGAAGGAGTACTGAGTACAAATTAGTTAGCAAGTGCTTTGTTGTACTGTTACATAGTAGGTGGAGTACAGATAATAATGTATGCACATTTCAAAAAACAAGAATAAAATATTTAGAAAGCTTTTACCATAAAGCGTTGACAAGTGCTTGGAAAAACATATTTAACCTGATTTAACTACTATGTACTACTCCATTGACATGCAAAACTTTTATGTTTTTATATTAGTTAAGTCAATGTAAGGGCTAGGGAGATAGCTCAGTTAGTAAAGGGCTTGCACACTGGCATAAGGGCTTGAATTCAGACCCCACAGTACCCATGTAAGGTTGGGTTCGGGCACACCTTTAATCCTAACACCGGAGAAATAGAGATGGAAGGAGCCTTGGAGCTTGCTAGGCAACTAGTCTTGCTGAAACGGTGAGCTCCAGGTTTAGTAAAAGACACTGTCTCAAAAGATAAGGTGTGTAGTGAAAGTGAAGGTTCTAGATGTCAACATCTCTCTACACTCCACATACATACGTACATGCATGCATACCTACACCCACACAAAAATGAACACACATATATACCACACACACAAAGAAAAATAAAAAAATGCCCAGAATAGGCAAATGTCTGGAAATATAAAGTAAACTAATTACTGCCTAGGGATTGAGGAGATGTTAGAGAAATGTGGATTGACCTGTGAGGTCTCTTGTTGAGGCCATGACTATGTTCTAAAACTGATTGTGGTAGGTGATGAAACACAGCCATGAACATATGTAAAACTACTAAGTTGTATACTTTAAAATGCTTCAATTGTATATGAATTGTATCTCAATAAAGATCTTCTTTTATTTGCAGTGCTTGGAATCAAATCCAAGGTCTCATGTCTACAATGTGAGAGTTCTATCACTGAGCTAAATTCCAGTCCTTCAGTAAAGACATTATTTTTAAAACAACCATTATAATGGACAAATACAATTTACCAGAAACTTCCTAAGCCCTGAAACTCATCTATAAGGGCAATAGGGTCCAAGAGACCAAAATTAGAATCATATTTTCTTTATTTCTCAACAACTGTTACCAAGCCTATGCCTCATCTTTTTAAAGACCTCTATGCCATTAGATCACGTGATCAGTTTTCAATACTGATTCTTTATAAACAAATAGTACAGTTTCATAAATATAATTTTGAGAGCTAGATCCAGGCATAGTAGTGTGCTCCTGTAACTCAAGCATCCAAGAAGCTGAAGCAGGAGGATCAAACGTTTGAGGCCAGACTAGGCTATATAGTAAAACTCTATATCCACAAAAGGTAGAAACAATCTTTAATGATTGAGTATCTATTACTGGCAAGGAATGGTTGTAATTCAAAAATATAAAATGATTTCTGTCATAAAGCATAATAAGCCGTGCGGTGGTGGCGCACGCCTTTAATCCCAGCACTCGGGAGGCAGAGGCAAGTGGATCTCTGTGAGTTCGAGGCCAGCCTGGTCTCCAAAGCGAGTTCCAGGAAAGGCGCAAAGCTACACAGAGAAACCCTGTCTCGAAAGAAAAAAAAAGAAAGAAAAGAAAAAGAAAGAAAGAAAGAAAAAAGCTTAATAAAGCCTAATAAGCAAGGAAAGGAATTCATACACAATAATATTCAAAATAGAAGACAAAATAAAAGTCTTCTATTTTAAAAGATCAGGAAAATGAGCCAGAAAGAATGGGTTTAGCCTTGAAAAATAGGACCTGACCATTCATAAGTAGGGATATAGGGCATTCCAAAAGAAAGCAGAAACAAGAATGCCTCAGAACCAAAAGGGTCAAACATCCCCGACTTTGGTAGGTTCTGATAGGCCAGCGAAGGCTGCTGAGATGGCGGGGAGCAAATCAAGGCTGCTGTGTTTAAAAAGGTGCATGAATGTGAACACCTCAAGACAAGTGCAGTGAGGAAACACAAGAGCCTATTACAAGAGGATGAAGAAAAAGTTGCTAAAATCTGACTTAGATGAGGGCATTTTTAAAATGTCAAGGCACGCTGGGAAGATAGTGGTCTTATATGCTGTAGCTACTCATTTAAAGCTGCCAGGTATGGTCTCATGTCCAGTAGTTTCCACCCACTTGGGAGACTGGCTTGTGCCTTGGAGTTTGAGGCCAGACTATGAGCAGCAACTTAGGGAAACCCTGTCTCAAAAAAGAAAAGAAAGGAAAACAAGAAGGAAGGACAGCAGCTGTATTTCATTGTGGTACATATTTTTCAGAGAAAACTCATATTCCAAAGTATTTTAACATGAAGTTCTTGTTACACTGATTTGTGGGATTAGGAGGGTCCAACATGTTCTTAGACTGCCTTTGCTGTTAACTACGACCTGTGAGTTCTCAGTAAGACAATCTTGATCAGATTGGAATGATAAACTTTCTGAAGTCCAGGTAAACCTGAACTCCCACACAGTAAACAAATGGCAAATGCAGCAGCAAATGCTATGAGTCAGAGGGCCAGAGAAGCACAATATCATTTCACTTGAAATTGCTTTCTGTGAGCCTGGGCTGCTAGGTGATAATAATCATAGGCAGTAACCATTTCTGGGTTATACATTTACCACGTGGTCAGGAACTGAGCAGATGGCATTAGGGGTGTGTATCTGCCTGGCACAGTTGAGGATTGGTTCTGCTTAAGAGAGACAAAGAGGCCGGAAGACGCTGAAGGCTACCTACAAGGTTTCATTCCTACACAAAGCAATGTTAACCACAAGAACTAAGAGAGGGTTATAGATGTGTCTAGCTGACTCCCCTCCTACTCACATGCCAAAGAAAGAGGCCTGGCTCGAATCCCCAAAGACCAGTTTGCCAAATTCAAACACTGGCTTTTTACTTTCACCCTGCAGCCCCTCCACTCCCTTTCCCCCTTCCGCTCTGGGCTTACTTGTCCCGGATGATAGTCTGCAGCTCCCGGATCTGATCATTCATAGGCAGCAGCTTAAGCTGTGCCCCGATCTGTCGGGAGAGTTCACAGTCCCCTAGCAGGGAGTCGCCGACAGGTGCTTCGTAGTTGCCACTGTCACTACTGTCACTGTGGTTCTCAGAGTGAAGGTTAGTGCCATGGCAGGCCTGAGAGTCCCGCTCGGAGAGCACGCTCGAATGGGCGTGCCCGGGGAGCAGAGTCAGCTTAGCCATAGCAGCGTTATTTTCTTCGGCATGATCCAGGATCGGGTCGTCTGCTCGCAGACGCTCGGGACTTGGGGTAGAAGTAGAGTTTACTTGCCGGTTGTGACAAGGCATGGAGTCCGGACACTGTAACTCCGTGGCCATACACAGGGCCCCGGGCTGTCTCAGCAGCAGTCAAACCCTAAGGATAAAGGGATAAAGAGCAGGAAGAAGGGGATACGGACATGTGCTTTCTCCGGGCCCCCGCCTCCTCCAAATCTCTAACCCCGTCTGCCCTCTCACCCCTAGGCCTCCGCGGTCCTTTCGCACGCTTTGTCCCATACCCGCCCACACCAGACGCACTGCCGGCTTAGACACCTTATTGGTCTGTCTGCCTGCCAGTCAGCAGCAGGCTGGTTTGTTAACCCTTTGGAGTCTTTCCTGCTTGATAGATTCTCACACGTAGCCTGGCAAACGTGGCTAAACCGGAGATTCCTCATTGCTGAGTGCCCCGGAAACCCCTAAGACTTCCTGAAAACAGAACTTTGGTACAGTCGAGAGAAAGTACGGGTGAGTTATATACATAAGGCACATGCTTTCAGACTTTGTGACTTAACAAAGAAATTGTACTTGAGTAGTTTTTTGTATCTTCAAGCTAATAATAGCTTATCTGTGTTACAGAAGGAAGTAAGAACACCTAGCAGGCTACTGAAAAGCCTGGCCTTTCTAGACTGTTTCACAAGCTGCAGTTTCATAAGTGTGCTTGACCACCAAAGTTTTTCTTACTAGTATTGGTTGGGCCCTGCATTGCACAAGTTACCATGGAAATTTTGTTGTCTTTTTTGATACGCAGTCACTTTGTTCTTCCAAACAATACTTGGAAAGATAGATACCTTTCAAAAATGCATAGGTACTCACCATAAAGAGATGAATGTCTAGGACAGTAATTTTCAAACATCTGTGTGTATCAGAACAATTGTAGAACTTGTTAAAATGCTGAGTTTTGACTGGACATGAAGGCACACATCTGTAATCCCAGCTCTGTGGAAGCTGACACAAAAGGATCAAGAGTTCAAAGCCAGCCTGGGTTACACAGCAAGCCCTAGTCTTAAAAACAATAAAATAAGCAACATCTCAGAGCTTACCATTGAGATTCTAATACAGTAGTCATGAAATAGGACTCGAGAATCTTTGTTTTTAACAAGTAACTCAACGATTTGTTTTGCCTATTTGTTTGCTTGTTTCAGTGTGATAGGCTTCAGTATATGGTTTTCATAATGCTTTATTTGGGTTGACCTTTCTCCCCCACACCTCTCCTTCATCTCCTGTTCCCCCGCTTTCACTCACAGTAGTTCAGTCTCCACTTTAAGGTCATATAATATTCTCTCCCCTGTCCTTTATAAAAATCTTTTCCCCATCTGCAATGTCCTTTCTATTTTTGTTATCTATACCCACACTTATACTGCTCCCCCCAAAAAAAATTTACAGAAATATGAGTAACAGAAATGGGACTACCCAGGTCTTTGGCAGAAACTGAACTTTGATCTAGTTGTCTGTTTTATGTTTTCTTCACTCATTTGTTGTTTCAGTGTTATTATTAGTCATGTTTTCCTCTTTGTGTGTCTCCTTTATGTACCAGTTTTCAAGTCTGTAAATTACTATCTACAAATAAAATGTAGACTGTGTAAGTTTCATTGCTTTGTGAAATTGCAATCTCGAATGCAATCCCACACACTTCTGAAAGCTTGTACATCTTTTCACCTAGCACATAATGCAAACGAAAGGGTCTCTGGGTTTAAAACCTGCATCTGCTAGCTTGAAGTACTCAAGAACAAATGGCTATTTTGTTAATGAATACTCTAAGGGAATTCACTGAAGCCCAGTATTGTATCATGATCAAAGATACCCCGGCTCCAAAACTGCACTCGAGTTTGCCCATTGTTTCATCAGTCCTCTGACCTTATTTTCAATGCCATAGAATAATGAATTGGAACAGTACAATTGCCAGTCTGTCTTCTGTCTGCACTTTCATGTTAAACATACACTTGCTTATATTAACCAATAAGCATTAGCAGGTCTACATTTGAGGTTCTGGTAAGATAAAATTTACTGATTAATCATGATAGCACATGAAGTTTTGTGTTCTATAATTTACAAAGCATTCATATGCATTCTATTATTTGAAAACTCAAGGGGAAAAAAGCCAGACATGGTGACATATGACTATAATCCCAGCACTCAGGGTGTTGAGGTAGGAGGATCACCAATTCAAGGCCAGCCTGGGATACACACACACACACACACACACACACACACACACACACACACACACTGGTGTGGAAGGGAGAAAACACAAATCCTGTCTCACACAATCAAATAATTGTCCAAGACCACACATTCAAAAGGATTGGAGCTAACACAGGAGCACTAATCTTTGGACTCTGAATTCAGTCTTCACCTACATGTAGAGATACATGAAATCATTCAGTTAATGAAATACTGATTGCATCTTTACTATTACAATCCAGCCAGTTTACTGGGTGTCAACATAGATGCAAGATAAAATAAATGAAAGTATTGAAATTTTCAAGTGGTGGTAGACAGCCTGGATCTTTGCAAAGCAGGGATAATGTTACTCAGCACTGAAACCTTTGGCATATGTGGAAACAGCAGCATTAACTAATTTCACCTGGCTTTCTTGCTTACTACTTTCTGAAGTATGTAGAAAGCCATATAAATTAAAAGCTAGAAGATCCCCCTGCAGTAATTGACATGGCTTCATTTTGGGTGGTTTGTTCTTCGTTTGTTTTTAAATCAGTTTAATACATTTTTCTCTTTGTTGCAAAGATATATTTAAGAGATAACACATTTTGAAAGGCAACTAATACAAGAATAGTTTCTGATCGGTAAGGCTTTGTTGTGTATTTCTTAACCTGTGATGGACGAAATCCCAGGCAATGCACTAAATTGGTCAGACTGTCAAATACAGAGGTTCAAGCTCTGAACTTAAGATGATTTTTAACTACAGATCGATTATACATCCCAACAGGAGTCCTTCACTTCTAGCTATACAGTGTCTTTTCAAAGCACTTTTTAAATATCATTTGACATGGCAAATCAGGTAAGAAAATGAAGACTTAGGAGCTTAACTTAAAGTAACAACCAACTAATAGTAAAAGCTGGGAGAAAAGAGACCTTATAATAAACTCGCTTTTCTATTCTTTAAGTATCTTACGTAAACTTTCTAATGACTTTTGAATGCGGTCCATCTTATTATTTCCATCTTACAAGTAAGAAAATGAAGACTTAGATTAATTCACTTGACAATTTGTCATGCAGGCCATAAGTGCAGGAGCAGGCATTTAAAACTAAATTTGAGAAACCCAATGTGCTTCTGTAAATCATGTCCTCAGATTAGTCTTGGTTATATTCTTCTACTGTGGACCATACCTTATATTGTACTAGACAGTATCTCACCTGTAATACTATACACATGTCTCAAATTTGTGTTATATAACTGAGTTAAGGAATCAGGATATAATCTTGTTTTAATTCTTATGCCTACATGACCATAGTGTCACACATTTGTAATCCTAGTACTTGGTAGATAGAGATGAGAGGATCTAGAGTTCAAGGTCAGCTTGAGTTAGAGTTACATGACTGCTTGTCTCTAAAGAAATAAATAGTCCTCACCTGAACTCTTTGTATTGGTAATCTCTTTGCATTGATTTTAATGATGTTTAAGCCACTTTACTATAATTTTAAATTTCTTAGAAACAAAAATGTATTATTTAAAAGGAAATCTAAAGAATAGGTACTGTTGTATACCTTTTTTCCAAAAAATGAATATCTGTGTCATCATTCAGGTATATTCCTTATCTTGGTTCCATTTTATTTTATATAATTTATTAAAACAAAGTCTTGCTGTATAGCCCAGGTATAATTCTAGCCCTCAGGAGGCTGAAGCAAGAGGATAGAGTATTTGAGACCAGCCTGGGCAGTAAGTGAGATCTAGCCTAGCCTGGGCTATGTAACAAGACCCTGCATTAACTATTCTACATCCTAAAAGGATGTACTCTGTAGCAAGGATATATCAAGCATACAATATAATATGGATGGCAGTCACCATGTTGCACACTAGATCCTAGAACTCATTCATTTTCTGGCTGAAAGTTTGTCCCCTTTGTCCTAGTTTATGTTCTATTGCTGAAAACACCATGACCGAAAGCAACGTGGGAAGGAAAAGGTTTATTTAGCTTACTCAACTCAATCACAGTTCATCATGAAGAGAAGTCAGAACAGGAACTCCAGCAGGAACCTGGAGGCAGGAACAGAAGCAAATATCATGGAGGGCCACTGCTTATGGCTTGCTCCTTGCTCCTTATGGCTTTCTCGGCTTACTTTAAAAGCAACAACAAAAACAAATTTTTTTTTTAAATATTTCATTTTATTTTGTGTATGAGTGTTTTGCCTACATGTTTGTAGGTTTACCATGTACATGCTTGGTACCCATGGAGGTCAGAAGTCACTGGATCCCTGGGTCTGGAATTACAGATGGCTGGGAATCACCATGGGAGTGCTTGTTTGTAATCAAACCCAGACCCTCTTCACGAGCAACAAATGCTCTTAACTGCTGAGCCCCTCCCCCCCCACTTGCTTTGTAATGCAACTCACTTATGTGGGGGTGGCACTGCCCTGAGTGAATTGGGCCCTCCCACATTAATCATTAATCAAGCAAACGCCCTCCCACAGAATTCCTCAAGACATTTAAGGAACACTGGACATTATTTTTTTTCTATTAAACACTGTAAAACTTGTTTTTTTGATAAAGAATTCAAATCTTTTGATCTCCCACCTTGTAAGATTTTTATGCAAATGTTTTCAATCCAACTCCACCTAGTCAACCCTTTATTTGCACAAAGGCCCCGACTGCATTCCAGGAACTTGATTAGCTGGTGCCAGAATCCCTTGCCCTTTCCTTTGTGGACTCTTTTAAAAGTAGCCAGTCTTGAAAGACTGGAAGGTCAGGGGGAAAGACACAGTCGTGATCACCTAAAGAGAATAAAAGCCAAATGCACTTCCTGTCTTTCTTTGTGTTCACTCTTCCAAACACGCCTTTTTGATCAAGAGTAAAGTTTACCTTCTTCAGACCCTTCAATTGGAGTGGTGGTCTCCTTTTGTGCAGCCTCGAACTTGGTTCTAACTGATATTTCCTCTTTCTAGATGACACTAGCTTTCGCCAAGTTAAAAAAAATAAAAAGCGAACCAACACATCATTTGACCAGTACCTCCTCATTCCCACATTCTACCAGCCTACTCTCTAGTTCTTTAGTTCAATTGCTGGAATTTGGCACATACACAAGTCAATCCAGTATGTGTCTTTCTGTGTCTGACCCATCTCATTGAATATAATATCCTCCAGTCTAACTGACATTATCAAAATTTTCAGCATTTTAAAAACTGTAATGACGTTTTAAATACATATTGCTTAGTCTTTGGAAGTTAGATTACTTGTTGAGTACAAAGCCTTCCCTAAAGATAGATCCTAAACAATCTCCAGGGAAGTGGCGGGAGGGGGGTGGTCAGTATAGACACATCTCATATAAGAGAGCATACATTATATGTATAAAAGAAAACTTGTAAAATGGACATGCTAAGAGTTGAAGGTGTCATCATTCTAAGTTTATAGCTTCTAGTTAGCTCCCTCACTTCCTGCTACTTTAATCATTAATAAAGTGTTTATTTAAAAATCAAAGAGAAAGAGGATGATTCTTTTGAACCCTGTGAGAGGCTTTCTAGTGCAGAGTAAGGCACGAAATGAATGAAACTAGTTGAAGACATTCGTGTAAGTAAATGGTGGGAGGTGGGATGCAAAGAAAGAAAGGTGGGATGGATGCTAAGGTGTGCCACCCACATCTTCCACTAAGAACTTTAATGCTAATCCCTTTGCCACCTGGAATGCTGCCTTACAAGATTTGCTACTAATTCCCTCCCTAAGAATTATCCTAGGCTGAGCCTGAGAGATCTGCTGTATTCAATGTTCCACACGCTGTTTTCTTCCACAGGGTCAAACTGCATCCTGTGTGAATACAAAGTTTCATGTCTTTCTGTGGCGGATAGTTTCAGTTGTCAATCTGGTTGGATTAATAAGCAGTACATGAGTGTCTACAAGAGCTTTTCCAAAAAGGATTAAGTGAGGGGATGAAGACCTACCCTGAATGTGAACAGGTGCCATCCCCAGAGATGTGATTCCAGACTGAATATATAAAGAAATGCGGAAGGAAGCCAGCTTCCAGCATTACCCATTTATTTGCGGTTTTGGTTTTCTGAAATATGAACAAGCAACTCCCCGATGCACAAATAAGGGCTGTTCTGCTGCCATGCCTTCCCCACTATGATGTGCTTTATTCCCTGAACCAGGAGCCAAAATAAACCATTTTTCCCAGAAATTGCTCCCTGATAGATATCTAGTTGCAGCAACAACAAAACAAGGTAACTAACTTTGAGTTAGTTTGAAGAGCACCTGAAGGGCCAGTCCAAGCCCCAGAACTTCTCATATGGTTAATGACTCCTTTGTTGTAACTTCTCCCTGAACTCAGTCCTCTTTCATTTTCTCTCCCTTTATTTCTTTTATTCTCTCCCCCTCCTTTTCTTTCTCTTTTTTTTTCTTTTCTTGAGATGGGGTTTCTCTTTGTAGGCCTGGCCGTCCAGGGGACCAGGATGACCTCAGACTCAGATCCTTCTGTCTTTGCCTCTCAGCCTCCTGACTGCTAGGATTAAAGTCAAGCACCATCAAGCTGGGCTCAATCATATTTCTTTTATTCCATGCAGATATTCTCAAGAACACTACCCCTAATAAATTCCCTTCATTCAGACCTTTACTTAAGCCTGTTTTTGAGCTATCCATTCTGTGACAGAAAGAAACATAAATTCCAGGTAACCTCATGAGTGCCTGCATGAACTTGATTCAAGCTGTCAAAAGAAAATCATAAGAGATCATGCAACTTCTGCTTTGCAAATTGCAGTATCAGAACCACTTATCAGTGAGTTGGACTGACAAAAATTAATTGAATGTGTTCTAGCTTTGATTTGTTAAAAGGAGCTGCAAAACTATGAACTAATATGAACCTGTATACACCTTATACCTTTGTTTTGCTGAGATGAAATTCCCTTGGTAAGTATAGCACCATGTGTTATAAAGTAGTTCTGCTTTGTTGACAGTTGAAGTTCCCAACTTCACTTACCCCCAATAAACCACAAGATCTTTTGAAAGAATCAATGATCTCTTACTATGCTTACTTTGTAAATCAAACTTTGGACCCACTATACTGCATTTGGCTTATATTATGCTACTGCTTATCTTAGGAGTTCACTTCAGTTGGGATACCCTATATAAAACATTAGACTAGAAGAAAAGAGCAAAGATTTCTCCATTCTGATATATGTAGTAACTTAATCAAGTTTCTTCTGCTCTGTGAGCCTCGTGTTCTTCATTCGTGGACTGTAGAAATGGTGTTTCAGAGTCCCTTTCATACATCAGGCTCTGTGTTCAAGATATCTTTACAATCTATGGAATGTCTTTCGAAGGCTCTGTAAATGAGATATGGAAGTAAAATGACTCACACTGATCTGGACTCTGCATCCAGGTCCACAACATTTATATTCCAAGCACTAGTCACATCACCTTTACTCTTCTTCTTGAGACTATATATATATATATATGCATCCAAAGTCCTAACTATACTAGACAGAATGTGGAGAGGATTTGAAATCCACCAATTTATCTCAGCTTGATTAGTGGAGGCCCGTATACCTGGATGTTGAGAAGCATTGTCATAACCCAAATGATTTCTACATCAACTGTCTAGTAACTTGACTAGATGATGGGGCCAAGTTGTATTCGACACTCAAAGGCAACCAATTTGTAATGAGAACAAAACTCAAGTCTTTTACTTTTATACCCTTTTTCCATCCCAGAAAGTGCTTAAATGTTACCCTTTACTTGAAATCTGTTATTTCGCCCATTTAATAAATATTTATAACCAACTTTGTGCAAGACATTCTTCTTAGATGTTGGATGGTAATAAGTCAAAAGATCTTGATCCTTGTAAGTACTATAGTCAGTTGTCAGGGACACACAAAAGGATTAAGTAAAATGTCCATTAATTATAAGGGTGGCAAGCAGGAAAGGGAAATAGGGAGTGTACTCATTACTTTCATGTCACTATGACCCAAATACCTGACATAAACAACTAATGGAGGAAAGTTGTATTTAGACTTCAGTTTCAAGAGTTTCAGTCCACCATTGCAAGAAAGGAAAATGGAGTCACCATTTGTGTCTTTGGGCTTATGAGGGAGAGCTGCTCACATGATCAAAAACAAGAATCTGTGAGTGCAGGTCAGAGCCAGTGTTCTTTTTTTCATTTTTGTTTTTTTGTTTTGTTTTGTTTTGTTTTTATGAGACAGGGTTTCTCTGTGTAGCCTTGGCTGTCCTGGAACTCACTTTGTAGACCAGGCTGGCCTCGAACTCAGAGATCCGCCTGGCTCTGCATGTTTAAAGGTTTGCACTGCCACAACCACCTGGCTACCTGGCTTTATTTATTTATTTATTTATTTATTTATTTATTTATTTAGTTTTTTGTAGTGGCATGTTCTTAGTGACCTACTTCCACCATTTAGGTACACAACCACCTGGCTTTATTGGTTTATTTATTCATTTGTTTGTTTGTTTTTTGTAGTGGCATGTTCTTAGTGACCTACTTCCACCATTTAGGTACACAACCACCTGGCTTTGTTTATTTATTTATTTGTTTGTTTGATTGTTTTTTTGTAGTGGCATGTTCTTAGTGACCTACTTCCACCATTTAGGTACACAACCTCCAAAGTAGTGCTCTAGCTAGAAAGAAAGTATTCAATATAGGAGCCTGCAGGGACATTTCAGATCCACACTAAAACAGTGACAGCAGAGAGAGGACATCAGGTTAAAATGGCAGTGATTTACAAAAGGCTTGTTGAAAAGATGCTGTAAGAAGAAAGAGCTGGAGACAGGGGTATTGATCTCAGCACTCATCTAACATGCATACAGCACTGCATTCCATCCCCAGTGCGGCTAAAAACAAGAACAAAGACATGAACGAAGGAAAAGTACAATTTGCAGAAATAGGTGAAGGAAGAGTGTCCCTGACAGAGTGAAAAAGTACAAAGGTACTGGGAGAAAGCCATGGGTCAAAGGGTAGAGTAAACAGGGTGGTGCAGAATGAGTGTGAGAGCCGACGGTAATGAAATGAGGTCACAGTGTAAACTGGACAGGGAGAAGAAGAAGGCTATCGTGACTCACTGAGCACACTCTGAGGACAGGGGCGTTTTCTCGGACTCCGGGTGGTTGTGAGAGGAGGAGTGCCGTGATACAGTTGAGGTTTGAAGTGGTTCATGCTGGGCTGTCAGGCGATACAAGGAAGAAGATTGTCGGCGGTAGGTCAAAGGTCAGTTGGAAAGGTATTGCAGTAATCCAGAGAAGAGGTGACTTTGACTTGGCCATGTTGGTTTGAAGTGGTCAAATATTTGTGTATTTTATAAAGTCTATAAATGTTGCCGGTAGATTGAATGTGCAGTAAGAGGAAGAGTTAAGAATGGCCCTAAGCTTTTTGACCAGAACAAAAGATAGATAATTTCTATTTACTGACTATAGCTAGAGCAAGATTTAGGGTGAGGTATTGAGCAACAATCCCAATCATTTTTAAATGATGAATTTGAGGTACCTATTAGATACCCAAGTGCCAATGACAATCAAGTTAGATATGGAACTCACATTGAGGGACATGAGTTCTTATAGAATATATAATTTTGAAAAACTTTAGCTGCATAATTGACATTTAAAGGCTATAGGATAAGATTAAGGAAATGGATATAGACAAGTTAACAATAAGAGATTTAAGCATGGGTCTTTAAGAAAGACTTCCGGCATGACAGGGGGAGCAGCTCTGCTAACCTGCTTCCCAGTACAATGAGTGAATTAAGTGAGCTAGTACTTCAAAAATACAGCATTGAAAGTGTCTTGGAATGGTCATAAAAAGCAAATAAAAAAATCTGCTAGAGTTTGTAAAGTAGTGTTGTTCTTCTCTTCCTCCAGTCCCCCTCCCAGCTCAGTGATGTGCAAACTTCGTTCTAGACTCATGAAGGCACACCCTTGACTAGCTCCTGGCAAGCTGGAGGGCATTCTTCATAGGAAGAGTAGAACCCTGTTGTCAAGTTAAAGCCAGGGCAATGTGGTCAGTAGGTAGAACTTCTATTGTCTACTTGTAAAATAGATCTAACTTGAGGAGCTTAGGAAATCCTGGTTCCGTATCAGGAGAGGCAAAGGGAAAAGAACTCTGGCCACTGCAGCCCCTCCACTGGATGCTCAGCCCCCACCGTATTTGCTTGACATTGTCCCTACCTCCAGCTCCATGAACCAAAGGAAAGCTTATTAAGAAAGTTAACAAAAATCAAATGGAGAATATCAAGAAGCATAAATCATTTAGAAGAACTAAATCAAAGTTCTGGGTTTGCAAAATTAGTAATTAAAGTCAAGCTTGGTAACGTGTGTAATCCAAGTACTTAGGAGGCAGAATCGGTAAGATTAAGAGTTGTAGACCAGCCTGGGATACATAGTGAGTTCCTCTTCCAAGAACAAAAGGAGGAGGAAGAGGAAGAGAAGAGTAGTAGAACAATAACTAAAATGCAAAACAAAGAGCCACACACACCCCTCCTGCACATGTTGGGAAGAAGAGATAAGGCCCCATCTCCCAACTAGACAGCCTAGGCCCCGGGGACACATTCTGTGCCCCTCCTCCCAGCCACAGCAACCACAGGTCCCTCCTGCACGGATTGGAAGAAGAGGACCCAGAGCTCCACCTGTACCGATTGAAGGAAGAAATGGGTAGACAGTGTAAGAACACATTCAGCAACATAAAGAGCTATACAGTACCACCAGTGACCCTACAGCAGCAAGACCTGAACATCCCAGTGCAGATGATCCAGAGGAAATTGATCTTAAAAATAACTTTATGAAGATGATAGAGGCCCTTAAAAAGAAATGAAAAATTCCCTTAAAAAATGAAGGGAAAGACAAAAAAATTGGAAGAAATCAATAAATCCCTTAAAGAAAGCCAAGAAACCCATGAGAAAACAATCAAGCAGGTGAAGGAAACAGTTTAAGACTTGAAATAGAGGCACTAAAAAGAAACACAAATGGAGAGAATTCGGAAAAAGGAAAATCTACGTAAGCAAACAGGAAATACAGAGGCAAGCATAACCAATAGAATCCAAGAAATGGAAGAGAGAATCTCAGGTATTAAAGATACCATAGAGAAAATAGATTAATTAGTCAAAGAAAATGTTAAATCCAGCAAATGTTTAACACAAAACATCCAGGAAATCTGGGACACCATGAAAAGATCAAAACTAAGAATAATAGGAATAGAAGAAGGAGAATTCCAGCTCAATGGCACAGAAAACATATTCAACAAAATAATAGAAAATGTTCCCAACCTAAAGAAAGACATGCCTATGAAGATACAAGAAGCATACGAACACCAAATAGACTAGACCAAAAAAAAGTTCCCTTGCCCCATAATAATCAAAACACTAAACATACAGATAAAAGAAAGAATATTAAGAGCAGCAAAGGAAAAAGGTCAAGTAACATATAAAGACAGACCTATCAGAATTCCTATTAGAATTACACCCGACTTCTCAATGGAAACTCTGAAAGCCAGAAGGTCCTGGACAGATGTTCTGCAGGCACTAAGAGACCATGGATGCCAGCCTAGACTACTATACCCAGAAAGCTTTCAATCACCATAGACGGAGAAAACAAGATATTTCATGACAAAACCAGATTTAAACATTACATACCCACAAACCCAGCCCTATATAAAGTACTAGAAGGAAAATTCCAACCCAAGGAAGTTAGCTGCAACCACCAAAACATAGGCAATAGAAAGCCTTACACCAGCAAATCCCAAAGAAGGAAAACACACATACACTACCAACACTACCAACAAAACCAAAAATAACAAGAATTAACAATCAATCACTGGTCATTAATATCTCTTAATATCAATGGACTCAATTTACCTATAAAAAGATACAGGCTAACAGAATGGGTATAGAAACAGGATCCATCCTCCTGCTGCATATAAGAAACACATCTCAACCTCAAAGACAGACATTACCTCAGAGTGAAGGGTTGGGAAAAAACGGACCAAAAAAGCAAGCTGGTATAGCCTTTCTATTATATAACAAAATAGACTTCCAAACAAAATAAATCAAAAGAGATGGTACCACATACCAAAATTAAATCAAAATCAGATAAACAATTTAAATAGACCTATAACCCCTAAGGAAATAGAAGAAGTTATTAAAAGTCTCCCAGTCAAAAACAAAAACAAACAAAAAACAAAACCCAGGGCCAGATGGTTTCAGTGCAGAATTCTACCAGAATTTCAAAGAAGAGCTAATACCAATACTCCTAAAATTGTTCCACACAATAAAACAGAAGGAACATTGCCAAATATTTTTACGAGGCTACCTGATATCCAAACTACACAAAGACACAGCTAGGAAAGAGAACTACAGTCCAATTTACCTCATGAACATTGATTGAAAAATACTCTATAAAATACTGGGAAACTAAATCCAAGAACACATCAAAAAAATCATCCATCAAACACGTGAAATATGAACCAAAGGCTGAGGGGCCCCCAGCTGGATCAGGCCCTCTGAATAGGTGTGACAGTTGATTGGCTTGATCAGTTTGGGAGGAAACTAGGCAGTGGGACCGAGTCCTGTGCTCATTGCATGAGTTGGCTGTTTGAAACCTGGAGCTTATGCAGAGACATTTGGCTCAGTCTGGGAGGAAGGGACTGGACCTGCCTGGACTGAGTCTACCAGGTTGATTGCAGGCCTCGGGGGGAGGATTTGCCCTGAAGGAGGTGGGAATGAGGGGTGAGCTGGGGGTAAGGGGAGGGGGGGGAGGGAGGAGAATAGGGGAACCCGTGGCTGATATGTAGAACTGAATAGTATTGTAAAATAAAATAAAATAAAATAAAATAAAAAAGTAAAAAAAAAAAATCATCCATCATGATCAAGTAGGCTTCATCTCAGAGATGCAGGGATGATTCAACATAAGAAAATTTGTCAATGTAATCCACCATATAAACAAACTGAAAGAAAAAAAAAACCACATGATCATCTCATTAGATGCTGAAAAAGCCTTTGACAAAATCCAACATCCCTTTATAATAAAGGTCCTGGAGAGATCAGGAATACAGGGGACATACCTAAACTTAATAAAGGCAATATACAGCAAACCGACAGCCAATATCAAACTAAATGGACAGAAACTAAAAGCGATTCCACTAACATCAGGAACAAGACAAGGATGTCCACTCTCCCCATACCTATTCAATATAGTACTTGAAGTTCTAGCTAGAGCAATAAGAAAACAAAAGGAGATCAAGGGGATACAAATTGGACATGAAAAAAGTCAATTTTTTTGAGACAGTGTTTCCCTGTGTAACTTTGTGCCTTTCCTGGATCTCGCTCTGTAGACCAGGCTGGCCTCGAACTCACAAAGATCCACCTGCCTCTGCCTCCCAAGTGCTGGGATTAAAGGCATGGGCCACCACAGCCCGGCCCAAAGTCAAACTTTTGCTATTTGCAGATGATATCATAGTATACATAAGTGACCCCAAAAACTCTTCCGAGGAACTCCTACAGCTGATAAAAACCTTCAGTAATGTGGCAGGATACAAGATTAACTAAAAAAAAATCATTAGCCCTCCTATACACAGAAGA
Organism: Peromyscus leucopus; assembly: GCF_004664715.2. NCBI lineage: Eukaryota > Metazoa > Chordata > Mammalia > Rodentia > Cricetidae > Peromyscus > Peromyscus leucopus. The sequence goes on along the minus strand of NC_051083.1, from coordinate 64,184,075 downwards.
AATGGGCTGAGGAAGAAATTAGAGAAGCACCACCCTTTACAATAGCCACAAATAATACAAAATACCTTGGGGTAACTCTAACCAAACAAGCGATAGGCCTGTATGACAAGAACTTTAAGTCTTTGAAGAAAGAAATTGAAGAAGATATCCGTAAATGGAAAGATCTCCCATGTTCTTGGATAGGCAGGGCTAACATAGTAAAAATGGCAATTCTACCAAAAGCAATCTACAGATTCAGTGAAATCCCCATCAGAATCCTAACGCAATTCTTCACAGACCTGGAAAGAATAATACTCAACTTCATATGGAAAAACAAAATGCCCAGGATAGCCAAAACAATCCTGTACAATAGAGGAACTTCTGGAGGCATCACAATCCCTGACTTCAAGCTCTACTGTAGAGCTATAATAATAAAAACAGCTTGGTATTGGCATAAAAACCGACACATGGACCAGTGGAATAGAATCAAAGACCCTGACATTAACCCACACATCTATGAACACCTGATCTTTGACAAAGCTAAAACTGTACAATGAAAAAAATAAAGCATCTTGAACAAATGGTGCATAACTGGATAACTACATGTAGAAGAATGCAAATTGATCCATATCTATTGCCCTGCACAAAACTCAAGTCCAAGTGGATCGAAAACCTCAACATAAATCCCATTACACTGAACCTGATAGAAGAGAAAGTGGGAAGTAGCCTTGAACTCAGTAGCACAGGAGACCACTTCCTAAATATAACACCTGCAGCACAGACACTGAGAGCAACAATCAATCAATGGGACCTCCTGAAACTGAGAAAATTCTGTAAAGCAAAGGACACAGTTAATAAGACAAAACAGCAGCCTCCAGAATGGGAGGCATGGTGACATGTTTAATCTCAGGAAGTGATGGCAGGAAGCAGAAAGGTATATAGGGTGTGAGGACCAGGAACTAGAGGATTTGTTAAGCTTTTAGGCTTTTGAGCAGCAGTTCAGCTGAGAACCATTTGGATGAGGACACAGAGGTTTCCAGTCTGAGGAAACAAGATCAGCTGAGGAATCAGTGAGGTGAGGTTGGCTGTGGCTTGTTCTGTTTGTCTGATCTTTCAGTGTTCACCCCAATACCTGGCTCCAGGTTTGTTTCTATTAAGACCTTTTAAGATTCATGCTAAGGGAGAGGGACAGAGAGGGAGAATAGTGAAAGAGATAACTTGACAGAATGAGCCATTATGGGGTTAGGGAGAAATCTGGTGCTAGGGAAATCCCCAGGAACCCACAAGGATGTCCCCAGCCAAGACTCATAGCAATGATGAGAGACGGTGCTTAAACTAGCCTTCCCCTATACTCAGATTGGTGACTACCCTAATTGTCATCATAGAACCTACATCCAGTGACTGATGGAAGCAGATGCCGTGATCCATAGCCAAGCACTTGGCCAACCTCCTGGAGTTCAGTTGAAGAGAGGGAGGAGGGACTATAAGAGCAAGTGGGGACAAGATCATGAAGGGAAAAACCACAGAGACAGCTGATCCAAGCTAGTGAGAGCCCACAGACTCTGGACTGACAGCTGGGAAGCTGGCCTGGGACTGCACTAGGCCCCTTGAATGAGGGTGACAGATGTGTGGCTTGATTTGTGAGTCCCCTGGCAATCGGACCAGGACTCATCCTGAGTACATGAACTGGCTTTTTAGAGCCCATTCCCTGTAGTGGGATGCCTTACTCAGCCTTGATTCAGGGGGGAGGGGCTTGGTACTGCCTCAACTTAGTATGTCAGCCTGTGTTGACTACCCAAGGGGGGGCCTTACCCCCTATGAGGAGTAGATGGGGGTGGGATGGGGGGAGGTGAGAGGGAGCAGGAGAAGGGAAGGGGGAGGGAATAGTGGGCGGTATGTAAAAATGCAAAAAAGCACTCTAAATAAACAAGTAAACCTTACAAAAAGAAAGAAAGAAAAAAATGCAAAAACAAATGAAATCACTGCAAGGGCTCAACATTAGATCTGAACTGATAGAAAAAATGAATGGCCTTCGAAAGATATTGGAAGCTAGGTTTGCTGACCAGCAGACAAAGAACAACAACAAACAAGCCATAAAGAAATACAGGGAACTATGAATTACACAAACGTATCTAAGGGCTATGAAAAGCAAATAGAAACAGGGCAAGAAAATGTTTAGATAAATTATGGCTGAAACTCCCTAAATTTATTGACAATAACTTGCACATCCAGCAGGCACAATAAAACACAAGTAAGATAAATGCCAATAATCCATAAACAGATATAGTATAGTAAAAATGATGAAAGTCAAAGACAAGAACAAAAATCTTAAAATGGCAAGAGAAAATATATGTCACTTATAAGAGATCTTCATTTAGGTTATCAGTTGGCTTCATAGCAACAACAACGTAAGTCAGAAGGTAGTAGAATAGCACATTCAAAATCCTCTAAGAATAAACTGTCGACCAATCATCCTATGTTCAACAAAGCTATTGTCAATAAATGATCACAGTACCTGAATACTCATGTTTACTGTGGCTCTATTCAGAAGAGTCAAGTTATGAAGTCAGTCTGAGTAACCATCAATAGATGAATAAATAATAAAAAAATATAGCATACATACATAATGGAGTTTTATTTGGCCATAGTGAAGAAAATATTATTGGTAGGAAAATGAATGGAACTGGATATAACATGTTAAACAAAATAAGCCGCACTCAGAGAGACAAATACTAAATGGGTGCTCTCTCATCTGAAGAAACTTACACTTACAAAAAATAGGAGACGGAAAAATAGAAGGAGACCTATTTAGGAAAAAGAAAGTGGACCAGTCAGAGTAAGAAGGGAAATATGACAGGAAAGTGGGATGCTCAAAGTACATTATATACATGTCTGAAAATGTCATAATAAAATCCATTATTTTGTACAATGATTATATGTTATTTTTTCCAAGTTGAGATTTAGGGGCTGGAGAGATAACTTAGTGCTTAAGAGCACTTGCTGCTCTTTCAGAGGACTTAAGTTCCCAGTATACCATTGGTGGTGCACAACCATCTGTTCCTTCACTTCCAGAGGTTCTTGTAGTCGGACTTTCTTTGTACTGCCAGCTCCAAAATAATGACACAGAGACTTCTTATTAATTATGAATGTTTGGCCTCAGCTTAGACTTGTTCCCAACTAGCTCTTAAAACTTAAATTGACCCATTTATATTAATCTATGTTCTGGCATGTGGATCATTACTTCTCTTCAGTATAGTACATCTCACTTCCTCTAGGTCTGGCTGGTGGGTGAATTCTGCCTCTCTTGTTCCCAGAGTTCCTATCTCTTCCTGGAAATCCCACCTATCCTCTCCTGCCTAGTTATTGGCCATTCAGCTCTTTATTGACACATCTTCACAGTGTACAAAAAGATTATCCCACACCAGGTTCTGACACACTCTTCTATCCTCCATGGGTACTGCACACACATGGTACATAGACATATATTCAGGCAAAAGACCTATACACATAAGTTGGAAATAAAAAAATATATAAAAACAATTGTAAAAGTAAGTAAAAGTTGAGAACTTACAAATCCATTTTAATATGCTGGGGTGGTTTGAATGAGAATGGCCCCTATAGTTCATGTATTTGGTCCTAAGTTGGTGGAACTGTTTGGGAAGGATTAGGAGGTATAGCCTTTAGAGGATGTGTGTTACTGGGGCATTTGAGGTTTCAAAAGCTCACACCATTCTCAGTTTGCTCTTTCTGCCTCATGGTTAAGTCTCAAGATGTGAGCTCTCAATTACTGCTCCAGCATCATGCCTGCCAACCTGCTGCCATGCACAGGCATATGCATAATGGTCATGGATTCATCCTCTAAAAATATAAGCCCCAAATAAACTCTTTCTTCTATAACTTGCCTTGGTCATGATGTTTTATAATAACAATAAAAAAACCTAGTTAAGTCATAGGCTTTCCAGAAAAATAAAAATTGAGATAATATATTGCTGTTATACTCATTATATAAGAAAAACTAGTGAAAATTCATAAAGCTGAAAGCAAAAACTTCAGACAATAATTCAAATCCATAGTAGCAAACAAGAAGAATATACTCATTATTGATGGATTTTCTACTTTCTTCTTTTAATGAACTTAAAAAGCTATTATAAAATAATATAAATTATTATGTATTGCTGGGCTTATAATATATAGTAATGTACTATATATGTATAATAGCTTTCAATGCCAGAAAAAGAAGGAAACAATAATAGGCTAAGAAAATTTTATCACATGGTAAATGACAATTATAATATGTTGTTGAGTTTGTAGTATGACTAACAATGTATATTAGTTTGCTGTTAATAGTGTGAATATTCAAGTTAATTACCTAATACAAATTAAAGGTTTTGGGGGGCCATCAGTTTTACAGGTATCAATCCACCATCAGTAAGCCTTGTTGCTTTGGGTCTCTGGAAGCAGATCATGTCAGAAATATGTGGCAGAACAAAACTACTTATCTAATGGGTGAAAAATAAAGAACAAAGTTAGAGGAGGATACCACACTTCCTTTAGGCATGTTCCCATTGACAAAAATACTTCCTACTAGCTTATAAAAGTACTATAATCTCCCCAAAGCACCAAAGTACAGATCTAGCCTTGATGGCATGAGCCATTGGGTTATAATCTAGGTCAAAACTATAGCACAATAATGTCATCAGTGAAGGAAAAGAGAAATAGAATTATAAAGAATATAATTACTAATATATCTATTAGTGGAATTAAGCTATCACAAATCTGAGCTTGAGTGTGATGTGTTAATATGTATATGATAGTCCCTAGAGCAACAACTAAAAATAATAGAAAATATGGTTAAATTATTAGTAAAATTAATACACTACATTAAAATTGTTCACTTGAAGTTAAGGATAGCAGTAAGGAAGGAAAACAAAAGACATGAGACATGATAATCAGAGAAATGTGGCAGACATAACCTAACTGTATCAATAATTACATTAAATGTGAGTTGATTCAATAATCCTATCAAAAGGCAGAAGTTATTAAGAGTAGGAAGAACTATGATGCAACTATATGTTATCAACAATAACAACAAATCATATATTAGGTTCAAAGATACAAATAGCTTGAAAGTGAAACAATGGACAAAGATACATGGTACAAGAGCTATAACAGGAAGCTTTGGCTATTCTAATGTCAAACAAAATATATTTTAAAACAAACATTATTGTAGAATATTTGTTTAATTATGTAAGATGTGATGCTGTTTTACCTTGCCTGCCTAAGGTAACTAACTGGTGTAGTGGGTAGCCATTCCAGCTTGGTTCTGGAAGTTCCAACCCCCATTGAGACTCTGGCAACTGTCACGCCTACGAGGCGGGGCGAGGGGAGGCGCCGGGGGACCCGAGAGAGCGCCCAGAGAGAGTGCTGACCCATCCAGCTCTCGGGTCCCCCGGCGCATCGGGTCCCCCGGCGCCTCCCCTCGCCCCGCCTCGTAGGCGTGACAGTTGCCAGAGTCTCAATGGGGGTTGGAACTTCCAGAACCAAGCTGGAATGGCTACCCACTACATCCTGGTTTAATAAAAAGCTGCATGACCAATAGCTAGGGAGGAGGTACAGATGGGACTTCTAGGCAGAGAGAGTAAGTAGGAAGAGGAATTTAGGCTCAAGGAAGAAAGACAAAGAGATGGCAGGGAGACATTGGGGGGCAGCCAGTCAGACACAGAGGAAGCAGGAAAGTAGAACATACAGAATAAGAAAAGGTAAAAAGCCCCAAGGCAAAACATAGATGAAGAGAAACAGCAGATTAAATTAAGTTAAAAGAGCTAGTGGGACAAGCCTAAGCTAAGGTTGAGCATTCATAATTAATGATAAATCTCCATGTCTTTATTTGGGAGCTGGTTGGCAGCCCAAAGAAAATTCCAGCTACAAATGGTGCCCAAATTTCCACATAGCGCTTCTCGCTAGCTAGGTCTTACATTTTAAATCAACCAATTTCTATAAATCTATACTTTGCCATGGTGGCTAGCAGCATCTGCCCCACTCTTCTTTCTTCTTTCACTATATCTCTTGAATTTTCCCGCCTGGCTCCATCCTGCCCTGCCATAGGTCAATGCAGCTTTATTTATCAACCAATCAGAGCAACACATATTCACAGCATGCAGAAAGATATCCCACATCAATCCCTTAATATGCAAATAGCTCTGAGACTGAATAAGACATGATATCTTGTTGGTTACAGAGTCCTCACAGCATTACTGCCTGCCATCCTTTTATATGGCATGGATAGAGGTTTGATTATATAAACTAAATAATTTTATAAATTTATAAAGTTGACAGATGTCTTTTACCTGCTCAAACATAAAACAAAAATTCATCTTTGGCTGGCTTGTACACAACACATATTCCATACTTGTGTTAATGCAGATTTGTATGTTACCTTTGAAAGTTTGTGTGTTTTCAGAGCAAGGGGATCATACACCAATGAAAATGGGTGGCCCAGGTGATCCAGAGTGCCTCTGTTGCAGTTTTTCAGAGTTCTGTATTCTTTTTTTTTTTTTTTTTTAATTTTTAAGTAAATTTATTTTACAACATCATTTAGTTCAACATAATAGCCACAGATTCCCCTGTTCTCCCACTCTCGCCCCCCTCCCCCTCCCCCCATCCCACCCCCCATTCCCACCTCCTCCAGATCAAGGTCTCCCCGAGGACCGGGATCGACCTGGTAGACTCAGTCCAGCCAGGACCAGTCCCCCCTCCCACACCGAGCCAAGTGTCCCTGCATATGTCCCAGGATTCAAACAGCCAACTCATGCAACAAGCCCAGGACCCGGCACCAACACACGGCTGCCTCCCAAACAGATCAAGCCAAATGACTGTCTCACCCATTCAGGGGGCCTGATGCAGTTGGGGGCCCCTCAGCCTTTGGTTCATAGATCCTGTGCTTCCATTCGTTTGGCTATTTGTCCCTGTGCTTTATCCAACCCTGGCTTCAACAATTCTCGCTCATATAAACCCTCTTCTTTCTCACTAATTAGACTCCCAGTGCTCCACCAGGGCCCAGCCATGGATGTCTGCATCCAGATTCCTCAGACCTTCCTTGGATGGGGTTTATGGCACAACTAACAGGGTGTCTGGCCATCCCATCACCGGAGTAGGTCAGTTCCTGCCGTCTCTCGTCCATTGCCAGCAGTCTTTTCTGGCGGTATCTTTGTGGATCTCCGTGGGCCTCCCTAGCTCTCTGCTTCCTCCCCTTCTCATGTGGTCTTCATTTACCATGGTCTCCTATTCGTTGTTCTCCCTCTCTTTTCTTGATCCAGCTAGGATCTCCCACTCTCTTTCCCTCGACCGTCGCTCTTCATTGTTCCCACTCATGACCAGGCTGTTCATGTAGATCTCATCCATTTCTCCATGTCTTTTTTGGGGTCCCATTTTCCAGGTAGCCTCACTGGTGATGTGAGTAGCAGTTCAGTCATCCTTGTTCCACATCTAGTATCTTCCTATGAGTGGGTACATACCATATTTGTCTTTCTGAGTCTGGGTCACCTCACTCAGGATGATTTTTTCTAGATCCATCCATTTGTCTGCAAACCGTATGATGTCATTGTTTTTCTCTGCTGAGTAGTATTCCATTGTGTATATGTGCCACAATTTCTTTATCCATTCTTCAGTTGAAGGGCATCTAGGTTGTTTCCAGGTTTTGGCTATTACAAACAATGCTGAATCTCCCCCAAGATCCAGCTATACCACTTTTGGGCATATACCCAAGAAATGCTCAATCATACCACAAGAGCAGAGTTCTGTATTCTTTTGGTCATTGGGAGCATGCCTAAAGGAAGTGTGGTATCCTGGTATCCTCCTCTAACTTTGTCCTTCATTTTTCATCCATGAGATGAGTAGTTTTGTTCTGCCACATGTTTCTGACATGATCTGCTTCCAGAGACCCAACTTCAAGCCTGCTAGCTGAGATGTTTCAGCCTCAAAAACCATTTTAGTTAGGACTTCAGATAAGTTTCACACTTTCCCATTACACAGAAACTGGACAACAAATGTTATAGCTAGTTTTCTTAGGCCTTGACCATTATCTCAATTTTCTCAGTGTGCGCTGGGAATGCCATCACCCCCAGACAACAGAAAATAGTCTAGAGAATACAATGCCCACATTCCCAGGAGGTGGGATGGATGGTTTTTTGGTCATTTGGTGGGTTATGGATGTTTGTCATTGTTTAGTGGGGATATAGAATATAGGATAAAAAGATAACTATTCATCTCAAATATTTTACACTGGTATGAATTTTTGTATAATGATACAAATTTAAGGTTATTTTTGTTATACTGTATATATGTTTCTATTCTTGTTTAAGGTATTGTACCTATGTAGCTCATTTAAAAATGTAATATAAAGTTCTAGTCTTTAAAAGCTATTATTACAAACTGTTTAAGATAATTTAAAAAATGCAGGTTAATAGTTAGTGATCTATAACAATCAAATTTATAGTCGTATTAGGTGTGTTTTCAAGGTTAAACAAATATTTTAGATAGATAGGTGATCTTCAAACACTTCAGAGACCTACAGAATATGGAATTTAAGATGTTTAATAATCTAAGGATTTTCATGACAATGAGACATGTCTGCTCCTGGCAGCACCAATCTACTTCATAAAAGGATAATGGGTGTCAAAGAAGCTCCATATGAAGTTTGTTTTCACTGTGATATTTGGGCCATTTGAGCAAGAAACTTCCCTTGCCTCAGCTTCTGACAGTATACTATACAAACTGGAGAAGCAGGGCACCAAGGTAAAATATTGCCTAACTTTGCCAAGACACAGTGGGACAGTCCTTCAAAATTTCTGCTTCACAGAAAAGTCTGTCAGATAGTCTAGGCCTTTAGGTGGAAGATGGATGCCCTAACATTGAAGAGGAACCTTGGGTGACTGTCCAGGCAACCAGCTTCTTTTGTCATTTCTATGGTTTTGGAAGTTGCTTGCTCTGCACTTCCTGTTTATTTAGGTAATAATATATCTTTATTGGGTCTCTGATGGAGTTGAAGACAAGATAGTTATAGTTTTCCTTGTTACCAAATTCAGAAAAAAAAAACTTACATAAGAGATGGAAAGTTTATAAGGTTGAAAAACGTAAAAGCTTAAATTGTTTATCTAAGAAAATGTTTTATGGTCTAAAAAGATAATTTTGGGTTGGTAATACAAGTTAGGATAGAAAGTAAATTAAGTACACAAATTTGGACTCACCAGTATAGGTCAGATAATGGAGTATTTTCTCCGAATTTGCCAAGTGCGAACGGACTGGATATTGTAAATGTAATCCTTACTTGATAATTGTTCTTATTGTATATGGTCTTACTATAGTAAAGCTAAAACCTTTCTTTTATTCAGACAAAAAAATGGGAAATGTTGCAGAATATTTGTTCAACTACGTAAAGATGGGTTGCATTTGTTTATGTTGTGGAATATTTCTTTAACTACGCAAACATGTGTTTCATTTGCTTAATTATGTAAAGATGTGTTGCTGTTTACCTTGTCTACCTAAGATACCTGATTGGTCTAATAAAAAGCCGAATGGTGAATAGCTAGTGAGGAAGTATAGATGAGACTTTCAGGAAGGGAAAGTAAGTAGGAATTTAGGCTCGTGGAAGAAAGAAAAAGAGATGCCAGGGGCAAGCTAGTCAGAAATAAAGGAAGCAGGAAAGTAGGACATACGGAATAAAAGAAAGGTAAAATGCCCTGAGGCAAAACATAAATGAATAGAAACAGGTTAAATTTAAGTTATAAGAGCTAGTGGGACAAGCCTAAACTAAGGCCGAGCATTCATAATTAATAATAAGTCTCCATGTCTTTATTTGGGAGCTGGTTGGCAGCCCAAAGAAAATTCCAGCTACAAAAAAACATTTCTAGATGAGTATATACTTGAAGGAATCAAAGTCAGCACACATTAGAGATGTCTGCATATCCATTTTTATCACAAAAATATTCATAACACACAAGTTATAGATCCAGCTTAGGTGCCCACTAATGAATTAATAAAGAGAACATCGTGTTTACCTGCATAAAGAGTAAAATTACATTATTTGCAAGATAGTGAAGGAAATTAGAGATCATCATGTGAAGTGAGATAAGACAGGCTCCAAAAGACTAATACCACATCTTCTTTCCTATGTGGAATCTAGATTAGAAAAACACTTGAAAGTAGAAAGCAATTTGGGAAAAGAATGGGAACCTATGGGAGGTGGGAAGGAAGAACAAGAGAGGGTAATGGGTAAATATGATCAAAGTACTGCAATACAAATTCTAATTGGTCTTAATAATAAAAACCCAGAGTCAGATGTTACGGGATAAAAGCTGAAAGATTAGAGAAGCAGAGCATCCAGCCACTAGAAAGACTTCTTACCTCTAGCAATTCTCAGACTGAAAAGCCAAGTTCCTGTCTCCACCCCACCTTTACTACTTCCTCTCTCTGCCCAGCCATATCACTTCCTGTTTCCTCCTTGTGCGTGCTGAGATCAAAGGCACAAGATCCAAAGTGCTGGGATTAAAGGTGTATGCCACCACTGCCTGGCCTCTAGTGGCTAGCTCCGCACTCTGGTCTCCAGGTGAGCTTTATTTGTTAGAACACAAACAAAATATCACCACAAAATACAGTATATACATATCTTAATATGTCATCATGAAACCCATTACTTTGTACAGTTAGTATAAGCTAGTAAAAAACAAAACATATAAATATATTAGAAATTGAGGGGAACATTTTACAATTATAAAATGATCAAACCATTATTAACATGTGTACCCAATGACAGCACCAAAATACATAAAGAAAAAAAACTGAGAGAAATGAAGGGAGACAGAGATAGTTCTGTAATAGTAGCTTGAGATTTCCTTTTTTTCCTCAAAATATTTTTATTGATTATTTGAGAAATGCACACAATTCATTCTGATCACATTCACTTCCCATTCCTCCCAGGTCCACCCTCCCACAATTGTGCCCTCCCCACAAAAAGAAATAAAATACATCACTCCAATTTGTTTTGCCCATATACTCATTGGAGCATGGTCAAACTCCCAGTCACCAGCCCCTTAAAGATAGCTGATAAAGATCCTTCCCTACCCTACCCCAACCCCCACCAGAAGCCATCAAATGTGAAGGACTACACTTCTAGCATCCTTATGCCAATTTAAAGAACTTTTTTCAGTGACTTCCTGTCTAAACTATTTCTTTTGTGTGTGTGTGTGTGGGGGGGTTGTCACAGAATCTTTCAATGTCTCTCATTCTCAACTATGAGTTTGCAGTCATGGGTATCCTTGTCCATAATAGCTAGCAACAGAATGGATCATGGACTTCTATATAGATTCTGATGGCAGCATAGACCACAGATATTCACAGGGACTCTGGTGGCAGCATAGACCTCAACATGGTCCCCAGTGGCAGCAATGACTACAGATCTCTCAACATGACCTCAAGTGGCAGCACAGGCTACGCACATCAACATGGCCTCTAGCAGCAACATGGAACATGGACACCAATATGACCTCAGTTGGCAGCACAGACCAAGAAGATCAACATGGACCCTAGCAGCACAGATCACAGATACCAGCATGGCCTCCAGGGGTAGCACAGACCATGGAGGTCTTTCAAGGAGGCCCAATTCAGAAAGTGAACCATTCTCCATCTTGTACATCCTGCAGTTGCTCAGAGCCAGGGCGATCATGCAGCTAGGCAGCACATTTGGTTGCAGGGCCTGAGCAAGCTCCACTGTAACAGTGCTCCCACATGTGTTTCCACTGCTGCTGCATCTCTAATTCTGCCTCTCTCCACTACGATGCTCCTTTCCCACCTCTCCATCGCACATTTATTCATCAAAGTGATGTTGCAAACTGCAGTGTGTAACTATGATATCATATATATATATATATATATATATACACACACACATACATATACATATATACATATGCTGTGGGATGGTCTGTATGTCAAATGTGTTGCTCTGATTGGTCAATAAATAAAACACTGATTGGCCAGTGGCTAGGGAGGAAGTATAGGCAGGACTAACAGAGAGGAGAATTGAGAGAACAGGAAGGTGGAGGGAGAGATTGCCAGCCACCGCCATGACAAGCAGCATGTGAAGATGCCGGTAAGCCATGAGCCATGAGGCAAGGTATAGATTTATAAAAATGGATTAATTTAAGATATAAGAACAGTTAGCAAGAAGCCTGCCATGGCCATACAGTTTGTAAGCAACATAAGTCTCTGTGTTTACTTGGTTGGGTCTGAGTGGCTGTGGGACTGACGGGTAACAGAGATTTGTCCTGACTGTGGGCCAGGCAGGAAAACTCTAGCTACACACACACACACACACACACACACACACACACACACACACACACACACATATATATATTCTGAAGCACTGTAAATACTAGACTGTTGCTTAGACTCATTTTGGATATCCTCTTGCTGCCCAGAGTCAGGGTGATCTTGCAGCTGGGCAGGAGCTCTGGGCCACTGCATACCACTCTGGCCTTAGTGCTGGCCTCCCATCAGCATGCCCATCACATTTGCAGCCTGTAGGCAGTGCCATGGCCTGGTGTTCTCCTCCTCCAAGTACAGTGAGTAGCATGGGCTGCAGCAGCTACAGCTCCATGCTGTGGACCAAGGATCTGCCCTACTCAGCCACTACATGTTCCTTTGCCCCATAACCTCCCATACCCATAGCTAGGAGGCTCTATCTTCATCTCTGCCATCTTTCTTTTCATTTCATGAGACCACTTTTAAAATGCATCTTCCCATAAGACCTGCCTCTTTTTTGTTTGTTGGTTGGTTCTGTTTTGTTTTTCAAGAGAGTTTCTCTGTGTAGTCCTGAATGTCCTGGAACTTGCTTAGTAGACCAGGTTGACCTCAAAATCACAAGTCACAGAGATCTACCTGCCTCTGCCTTTAGAACACTAGCATTAAAGGTGTGTGCCATCACTCCCAGGCGACCTGCCTTTTTTTTCAGTTGTTTCAAAGATAGTGCAGGCTCTGCAGACTCCTAGCAGTCTCCCATCAGAGCCTCAGTGAGTACAAGCAGCTGGCGCCATCTTGGATCAGCCCAGATCTACCTCTGTTCGTGATTTCAAAAACAAAACTCTCAACAAAATCTACAGAAAGAAATCTCCTTAACATGGGCAAAGCCATGTGAAAATCCTGAGACCAGTACTGTAATCAGCAAGGAAGAAGAGCTTCTCTCATGAGAACTGGGTGAAGGTGTGGTTGCCCTTCTTTCTTCCCACTTCTACACCAGAGCAGTAGTAGTTGGAGATTTCAACTGTGTTGTGAAATGCATTCTGAGTATGTGAATGCAGAGTGACATACAGAACACAGTGACTAGAAAACCCAAAATAACTGCTGATATCCAGAACATCCCCTTTGCCATATTCAGCATGGCTTCAGGGTTGGACTTGACTGAGCTATTGAGGGAATCAAAGAAAGACAAACATGTACACAAACAGAAAGCTGGCTTTAAGCAGTCTGGGCTCTCAGCTGGAGAAACCACAGCAGCCAGAAGTTCAGCATGTTTATTATATAAAGTTGAACAGAGAAGTAGGGTTACTGTATACAGACAAATAAAGAGGCAGGGTTTATGGTATACAACTGGACCAAGGATCCAGGATTGACTTATCTTGGTAGTAGCAGTCTCTGTAGGGAGATGGCTTCAGGGAGTAAACATTCAGGGGAGAGAAAGCCAGGATGGGCATTTTGTACATACACTGTCAACACGTATACTCAGTCTCTCAAGGAAGGCTTTGCCATGCCTCTGAATCTCACCCCAGGTGAAGGCTTTACCATACTTTCATAGATCTGAGGCACTGGGATCTTTGACATGGCCTGCTCATGTTGACACGCAGCACATTCACTCAGGACTTCACTCACCTGAGACTTTCTCCACTCCCTATACGCCTTTTCATGAAGATTGTCTATACTGTCGGGAACTCTAATAATCCTGTTAAGCATAGAGGAAATGAAGCAAGTAACTGTTAGGATTCTGCCCCCATGTCAGCTGCATGACCACACATGCACAGTTCAGGTCTTGCACCTTACGTCATCAGTGAACACTGGTGATTACGAGCTACATGCACACGGCGTATTCACACAATCAGAGCATGCATGGTGAAGCTCCATAAGCCTGCCTGTGCATGTTCCCGGGAACCCTTAAAAAGCAGGGCACAACCCCCCACCTCTGTTCTTTCTTCTATCCCCACTATCTCTCTGGTTCTTTTGTCACCCCCATTTCCTCCTAATAAAGCTCTGATACTGGGTTTTGTCGTGCCTCATGACCTTTCCACACGGTAACCAGCACCGCTTATCATTTTTAAAACCATCAGTAACCACATGACTTAATACAGCACCAGTAACTTTCTCCTTCTCATACTTTATAGACACTTGGATACAAGAAATGACATTGTGACAAGTTCCCTGCATTTCTTTTTACTTTATAGTTTGGACTAGGTTTGACAGAGGTTGGCAATCCAGAAACACTAGTGAACACAAACCAAAAAGTCCTGATAAAACTTCTCTCTAGCTTCATTTACATAGCATCTAACAACAAAGAAATATTTTCTCAACAAGATAGAAAATGTGGACAGTCACCTGAGGTTGTCTTCTGACCGCACACAGACAGATAGACAGACAGACAGACAGACACACACACACATACACACACACACACATACACACACACACATACACACATAACATACACATACAAGTAAGAGTCTCAAATAGGTAATGTAAGTTTCTAATTTTAAAAAATGTAGAAAAAGAAAAGAAATTCAGAAATCAGCATCATTGAAAACTGAGAAACAATAAAGGAATAGAAGGTGGGGAAAGCTGCTTCTTCAAGAAAGCGGATGTTGTAAACATTCAAGAGAACAATTGGACCAAAGGAGTGGAATTTCCCCTAGGTCACTGTAGCTCCCAGGCAGCATTCAGGCTGCCCTGCCCTTTGAAAGGCAGGCCTCCTTTCAGACAATTTGTACCATACTCTGATTTGCTCCCAGGCTGCCTGGCCTCTAACATCATGACTCATATTTCCATTACCAGCCTCACAATTTGGCAGAACAGCGGTAAATAAGCTCTGTAGTTAGAGATTTTTGTTTCCTTACACTTTCCAAATTGTGAAACCAAAGTAATTGCCTTGAGGCTCCTTTTCCCCCTGAGGATACTGAAAATCACGTGATTTCCCCTCTCTCTCAGGTTTACCATGAGAATGAACAATTTAGTATGTACATTGTTAACAAAGGAAGAACCCTCAGTAAATGTAAGCTTTGCTTCCCCTTGTCACAACTGTGTTTTGAACATGCCAAAAGAATACATGAAGGTAACGCTGTCTTAAAGCAGTGACTAAAAGGAAACTGGTCAATACAACTTGGCAGATTTCTCAAAACATCGCCCATGCATGATAGTCTACTGGATTCCCGATAGGACAACAGTTCAAGGCGTGCTGAACACGAACCAATAATTTAACAGACTGTGCCCCTCAAGGACAAGATCATGTTTTTCACATTATGTCTTCAGGGATTATCATAATGCATTGTAGATTTGAATGTGTACAGTAGTGTATATGTTAGATCAGTGCCTAGGATGAGGAAGACTCTCAACTGCTTTATCAGTTTGACTTACTGGCAATGAATCACTCCCAAATTACCTTCACATGAATCATTCAGAACATCTTCTTGACCACCTGATAAAGTTTCCCCCCAAATCCATGAAAAGTCATCAAAGCCGCAAGATTAAAAAAATCAGTATTTACTTGATCTTTGGGGACCATCTTTCATTATTAAAGCATTTTTATATAAAAGAGGAAGATGCCCTAAATGCCAAAGGACTATTTTTTTTTTTCTTTGGTTTTTCAAGACAGGGTTTCTCTGGTAGCTTTGGAGCCTATCCTGGAACTCACTCTGTAGCCTAGGCTGGCCTTGAACTCACAGAGATCCGCCTGCCTCTGCCTCCCGAGTGCAGGGATTAAAGGCGTGTGCCACCACTGCCCAGCAAAGGACTATTTCTTTATTTATCTATATTTTGATGTGGAGTTAGCTATTCTGTAATTTAAAGCTAAAGTAAAATAAAAAAGAAAACCTTTTGAAAACCATTTAATATCATCTATCTTTTTACTTAAACCAAGCATGAGTTTTGCTTTGCTCATCAAAGAAAGACAGCATCAGGACCTTTGCATATGCACAACTTCCTCCAGTTTCTGCACTATTCTCAACACAGGGCCAAACATATTCCTGCATCTTCTTT
This sequence comes from Peromyscus leucopus, assembly GCF_004664715.2. NCBI lineage: Eukaryota > Metazoa > Chordata > Mammalia > Rodentia > Cricetidae > Peromyscus > Peromyscus leucopus. The sequence continues at coordinate 64,167,803 of NC_051083.1, read as the reverse complement.
TATTCACCCAAGGGAAACACAAATCCACACATACACTCTGTGTTACAAAGCCTCTGCCTTCAGTTACTTCAGTTAGAAAACATTTATGGCTTCTTATTTGTCATTAATTATATTGGACTCTCTTCAAAAGCAAATGAATGGGAAGTATCAGAGAGGATTCAATTAGCAGGTCTATTACAAACCTGCAAGGCTTTACTTCCTGTGCAGCAATGTCCAAGAATTTTTACCATGAACTGCTTCTGTATTAGTAATAAAATTCTTTTATGCAGATCCATACATTAACCAAAATGAACCCTTCCTCCTCTCATTACCCATTGATACAAAAATGTCCTTAAAATGCTACACTGATTTCAGAATTAGATCATTTTTAGATCAGACCTTTCATCTTCTAACGTAAAAAAACAAAACAAAGAAACTTGTTCTTTTATAGGTAGAAGCTTCTTAACCTAGGCAGATTATTATCAGGTGAAAGGTCAAACAAAATATACTCAAAGTGCACATCTACAGTAATCTACACTAAAATTATGAATGTCCCCCTTTCTTTAAAAAATAACACTCCTGTGCAATGCAAAACATACCATTCCATGTAGTTGTCATTTTCTCCGTGATATGTTGTACTCTCTGCCATTAGCAACAAACCCTTAAGATGACTTCAGAGAATTATTCAGCTAAAAATGGTCTTTCAGCTATTACCACCATAATCACCCATACTCCTGATTCAAGAGTAGAGAAATGCACGGCTCAAGACACTCAAAATTTCTATATCAATACCGCTATTTCAATGACCATGTGGTCTGAAGCAGAAATGAATCTGAAATAAGGTTCTGGTAATTGCTATCTCTACATTTCCTGTCCCAGAGCCATTTCTTATCACCAGTAAGTAGCCCACCATTTATTTTTCACCTAATCTTCACTGGAGAATCCACCAGAGCAACACTACAAAGAAAACATATGAAGCCAGGCGTGGTGGTGCACGCCTTTAATCCCAGCACTGGGGAGGCAGAGGCAGGCGGATCTCTGAGTTTGAATCCAGTGTAGTCTATATAGTGAGTTCCAGGACAACACAGAGAAACCATGTCTAAAATAAAACAAAAAAAGAAGGGAAGAAAGGAAGGAAGAGAGAGAGAGAAAAGAAAGAAAGAGAGGGAGAAAGGAAGGAAGGAAGAAAGGAATAAAGGAAGGAAGGAAGGAAGGAAGGAAGGAAGGAAGGAAGAAAGAAAGAAAGAAAGAAAGAAAGAAAGAAAGAAAGAAAGAAAGAAAGAAAGAAAGAGAAAGAAAGAAACTTCTACATGTTTCCAAGCTGGGCCATTAACTCCTCTTCTCAAATAGACTAATGATGTAGTAACTTGTTTCCTAAACCTGTACCAAGCAATTCTTCTATAGGGGTCTTGGAGTTGTGCTCACTTATAATTTCCCATTAGGACATTTACATTATATCCTGTTATTACAAACACACAAGTTCATTTATTGGCTCTTTATTCAAATAAATGTAACCCGTATGTACAACTTGACAATCACAGTACATTATATCTTACCCAAACTAATTTTCTAGTTTAACATCCAGTACTCCCTTATAAGAACTTCATGCTTCTGAAAACCGGACCAGTTACTCTTTTCCACATAAAATGCACATTTTTACCATCTGTGTCTGTTTTGGTCGGCTCTTAACATTTCTTCTTCCTATCACAAATTCTGTTCCTCCACCTACTGATATAATCCTGTCTTTTCTGGGGCAGTTAAATTGCCTGACCGAATTCCTTCATTTAGTTACATCCATTCCTCCTCAAAATTGATTTGGAGCTTTGTTGATACTTCTCTGTAGCGCTAATCACAAACAACCTGGTGGCTATTTGGGCATGTGTATTTACTTGCTATTAAGTTGCAGGCTTTCTAGTAGCTGCATCCCTATTGTATTATTCAGGGTTCTTTGGAGTAACTGAACTTACAGAATGAATGAATATTATATATATATATATACATATATATATATTTGAATATATATATATATATATATGAGAGAGACAGAGAAAGAGGATTTATTGGTATGACTTATAAGCTAATCCAACTGCCTATCAACAATAGGTCTAAGGATCCAGTAATTCAGTCCATGAGGCTGGATGTCTCAGGTGGTCTTCAGTATATGCTAGAATTCTGAAGAAAGCTGTAATGCCAGTGAAGGAATGGACTGCTGTGGGATGGTATGTATGTCAAATTGCTCTGATTGGTCAATAAATAAAACACTGATTGGCCAGTGGCTAGGCAGGAAGTATAGGCAGGACTAACAGAGAAGAGAAAAGAAAGAACAGGAAGGTGAAAGGAGACACTGCCAGCCGCCGCCATGACAAGCAGCATGTGAAGACACCGGTAAGCCATGAGCCACGTGGCAAGGTATAGATTTATGGAGATGGATTAATTTAAGCTATAAGAACAGTTAGCAAGAAGCCTGCCACGGCCATACAGTTTGTAAGCAATATAAGTCTCTATGTTTACTTGGTTGGGTCTGAGCAGCTGTGGGACTGGCAGGTGAGAAAGATTTGTCCTGACTGTGGGCCAGGCAGGAAAACTCTAGCTACAACAGACTTTCTGGCAAGGCAAGGACAAGCAGGTAGAACAAAGTGTCCTTCCATGTCCTTACATAGGCTTCCAGTGGAAAGCAGATCCCATATTAGAGGTGAGTTTTCCCAACTCGAAAGTTCTAGATTAAAGGCATGTCTTCCCTCCTCAAGATCCAGATTAAAGGCAAGTCTGACTAACTCAAAGATACAGATTAGCAGTGGATCCTCCCACTTCAAAGTAAGTAAAAATCCCTCACAGGTTTGCTAATCCACTTTGGGGTTTTAGTTAATTCCAGATGTAGTCAAGTCGACAACCAAGAATATCCACCACAACCAACTGTAATAGTACATTCATATATTGCTTCCTGTAATTCTCTTACTTTTGCCTTGTTTTCTGATGCTCTTTGGTTAGACACATAAGAAGTGACCCATTCATCATTGTGTAATGCTCCTATTATTCCTGACAATTTTCCCTGCTCTCAAGTTGGCTCCATCTAAAATTAATGTAGCTACCTGTACTTCCTTTTGATTTGTGTTAGCATGTCCTATTCTTCTTTATGCATTTACTTTCTGTTCACATATGTATTTATATTCAAGTTGGATTCCTTGCCGACAATATATGCGAGGCCTTATTTATCCATCTACTCTAACAATCTCTGTCTTTTAAGCGTTGTGTTAAGACCATTGACATTTAAAGACATAGCTGGGTTGATGTGTACCATATTCACTACTGCTTTATATTTGTTGCCATTGGGTTTTATTCATATTTTTTCCTTTTTTCAACACTTTATTACCCTGCTGTGTTATTCCCTCTATAGTTCTCAATGAAAAATTCAGTATTCAAATCATTGTCCTGCTGTGTCATATGTGTCCTATTTTACTAGCTACTTTCTAGAATTTTTCTCTTTCTAAAAGATATTATGTATATGAGTACTTGCCTACATTTATATATGTGCACCACACAAGTACCTGGTTCCCAAGGAGGCCAGAAAAGGATTATTTTTGGATCCCCTGAAACTATAGTGACAGACAGACAGTTGTGAGCCTCCATTTGGGTGCTGGGGACTGAACCTGGGTCCTTGGCAAGAGCAGCAAAAGCTCTTAACAGCTGATCCATCTCTCTAGCCTGAGTTGTAATTTTTAATTTGTTTGACACATAATATTTACATATTTGTGAAGTATGGAGTGATGTTTTGATTCATGTATAATATTGATTAGCAACCAATTCTAGGTAAATAGTGTATCTGTTATTTTAAATTTTTATCATTCCTTTATAAGGAGGACATTAAAAAATGCTGTCTTGCATTTTAAGATATATAGTGCTTTATTGTTAATTATTTTCACCATGCTGTGCCATGTAACAGTGGATGTGGCCTTTCACTAGTTTGAATATGATATATCTAGACATGATTTTTTTCTGAGTTTATCCTTTTTGGAATTTACTGAGTTTCTCAAATCTTTAAATTTATTCATCAATTTTTGGAGGGTTTCAACCATCATTTCTTCATACCTTTTTTCTGCTCCCTTACTGCTTACTCCAGAGTCACATTGGCAAGAACTTTGGAACTTTTTTTTATTGTCTCATAATTCTGAGTCTGTTTTTTCAATGTTTCTTTTTCTCATTTTTTAAAATTAGACAATTTAAGTTTTTAAAGATTCTTTTAAAAGTCTCTCTCTGTCTCTCTCTCTCTGTCTCTCTGTCTCTCTGTCTCTCTCTCTCTCTCTCTCTGTCTCTCTCTCTGTCTCTCTCTGTCTCTCTCTCTCTCTCTCTCCAAATGTGAGGTGGACCGAGGCATGGGTGACACTGCAAATCTGTCAAAGTCAGAGGACAACTCTGTGGAGTTGGCTCTCTCCATTCTCTTTTTTATGAGTTTCAAGGATTCAGCTTAGGTTGTCAGCACTTTTACCCAATGACCCATCTCACCAGCCCTGAATAATTTCCTTCCTTCCATCGAACTTCTAGTTCATTGACTCTTTCTTTTGTCATCTCCATTTTGCTAACAAGCTCATATTTTTTTCTCTCTATCTAAAATTCATGGTTGGTTCTAGTTTCATAAGTTCCGTTTCTCTGCTGAGTTTATTTTCCATTCCTAGAACATGTGTTCAACTTTATCTCATGGAGCACAGTTAAAACATCAGCTCCATAGTCTGATTATTCTAATAGTTTGATGATTTTGGAATTGCCATGTATTATATTATCTTTTCTATTAAAATTCACTAGAAGATTGAAAGAGTCCCCTGCTCATAGATTGATAGAGTTAATATTGTAGAAATGACCATGTATCAAAATTTACAGATTCAGTGCAGCCCCCCAAAATCCCCATGATGTTCTTCATAAAAATAGAAAATAACATCTTAAAATTCATATGGAAATACAAAAGACTCCAGATAGCCAAAACAATCTTGAGCAAAATGAATAATGCTGAAGAGATTACCATACCAGATCTCAGCTTATACAACATAGCCATAGTAATAAAAACAGCATGGTGCTGGCACAAAAACAGACATGTAGGTCAGTGGAACAGAACAGAAGACACAGACTTCAGACCACATAATTATAGCCACTGGATATTTGACAAAGATGCCAAAAATACACACTAGAGAAAAGACAGCATCTTCAACAAGTGGTGCCAGAAAAACTGGGTGCCCACATGTAGAAGAGAGAAATTAGACCCGTGTCTATCACCCTGCACAAAAAAAAAACCCTAAAAAATGAAAACAAAAACTTCAAATGGATCAAAGAACATACCATGAAACCCGAAACACTGAAACTACTAGAGGACAATATAGGCATACCATACAAGATATAGTGTAGGAAAGGACTTTCTGACTAGGCCTCCATTTGCCCAGGAATTAAGGTTAACAGTTGACAAATCAGATCTCATAAAACTAAAAAGTTTTTATACAGCAAATGAAGCAGTCAATCAAGTAAAGAGGAAGCCCCACAGAATGGGAAAGAATCTTTGCCAGTGTACATCCAATAGAAGATTAATATATCCATAATATATGAAGAACTTAAAAATCAAAAAAAATTAAGAAAATAAACAACAATTAAAAATTGGGCTTTAGATTTTAACAGAGAGTTCTGAAAAGAAGAAATAAAAACAGCTACAAAATACCTTTAAAAGTGTTCATCATCCTTAGCCATCAGGGAAATGAAAATTCAAACTAATCTGAGATTTCATCTCATCCCAGTCAGAATGGCCAAGACTAAAAGAAAATGACAGGGCCAGGCAAGGTGGCACGTGCCTTTAATTCCAGCACTCAGGAGACAGAAGCAAGCAGATCTCTGTGAGTTTGAGGCCAGCCTGGTCTACAGAACTAGTTCCAGGACACACACACACACACACACACACACACACACACACACACACACACAAACAAACAAATGACAACAAATTCTGGCAAGGAATTCAAACCAGTGCAGCCACTGTGGGGGGAAAAAGAATCCTCACAAAGCTAAACATAGATCTACCATATGATCCAGCTATACTGCCCCTGTGCATGTACCTAAAGGATTCAACATCCTGCTGCAGAGATGCTGGCTCAACCGTATTCCTTGTCATTCTATTCACAATAACTAAGAAATGGAAGCAGCCTAGATGTCCATCAACTTATGAATGGATAATGGAAGCACTGTACATTTGCACAATGGAATTCTATTCAGCCGTAAAGAAAAATTAAATCAAAATCTGCAGGTAAAAGGATAGAAATGGAAATTATTATACTGAGTGAGGTAACCCAGACTCAGAAAGATAAACACTGCATGTTCTCTCTTTTATGCAGATTCTAACTTGAATCTTAGGGTTTGAATGTATAATTTGGAGTAACTATAGAAGCCAGGAAAGTAGAAAGGAATCATCGCAGGAGGAAGGGAGAAAGAGCTATACAGAGGAGCACAAAACGTAAGTGCTAAGAGGAGGAGAGTGGAAAAGAGGAAAAACAGGGAGGGGGAGACTTAAGTAGAAAAGAATGAGAGGGTAAAGTCGCAGAAAAGCAGGGAGGAAGGATAAATACACTATGGTTGTTTGAAAAAGCCATAAGAAACCTGCTATTTTATAAGCTTTCTTAAAGTATATATTATAGAAATTATATGTATTTATAAGATATATATAGTACATGTTTATATAAAAATATATATTTACATATTTATATTTTATAAAATGTTTTTAATTGGAGTTGTCCTCCACAGGGTTATAATGTTCCCCTGAAGCCATAGCCATAGACTAACAAAAACCCTGGTGTCAGAGGAGGGATACCTCTCTTCAAGCCATTGGTCAGGGAGGTCCAAAACAATACAGGATATTGCCGTTGCTATTGGGTACTTGGCAAAACTTGTGGGTAAGACTCTATTGCTAAAACGACCATGTACTTCAGTAGCAAAACATGGAGAAATCAAATTCAACTTGTTCTAAAAGCCTCTTCCCTCACTACTAGCTCTCATAATGTTGGAAGGTGGTGTTCAAGCTGCCAAGAGAGCAAAGTTATCAATAGTCCTACCAAGCTGTAAAGATTACAAATAATGACTGTTCCTGCAAAGTATACCCACCAGTGCACTCAACTTTGAGGGCAATCAACAGCTATCTGGTTGGTTTTAAGGCTATTTCAACAGGAGGCAATCCATGCCTGGTACTGTAAACCCAGCCAAGAACCCAAGGCTGGAGAGGTCATCTACCCTAGAGAAGAACCTATCGCTACCATTTTACTAATTTAAGATGGCTTCCAAATAACTGCCTTCTAAGTACTTATCCTTATACTCATAGATACATGCAGCTCTCACTCTCATCAAAGAAGCTTCATTTTTGCAGAAGATAGAGGCTATTACAGAGAGCCACAACTAGTCAAAGTGCAGAGAAAAAGTGACTATGGAGTACCCATTCTTAAAAAGGACATCTGTAATGCAACCCCTACACCCCAGGGAACATTGAGGAAGTGGGGGCACAAAGATTTCAAGAGCCAGAGGACTTGGAGAACTGCTCTGAGACAATGTCTTCTGGACAGCACAGGGATGTTGCCATGCTAGATGAACTACTGACTGACCTTTATATCACGCAATATCTCTTTGATTTATTTTTCTTTGACCCATTTCTCTTATTGTATTTTGTTAGTAATACCCTTGTTCTGTCTATTACACAGTATCTGAGGGTAAAGATAATAAATATGAAGGAATTATTGTACATTAGCCTTTCTCCTGCAGACATGGTCCCTTTTCAGTGTGACTGCTAAGTAGTGGGAAAGTCTCTTGAAAATAATAATTTTAAACTTTTTATTTAGAAACAATTTTAGACTTGCTGAAAACTTGTAAAAATGGTATAGGAGACACACACATATCCTTCATAGGTTCCCTAATGTAAAAAAAGAAACATAAGGAATAGTTAATTTGATATTAACACTAAATTAACATAACATTACTACTACTGTTCCAATTTCAGCAGTATTTCTTTGAAAGTCTGTTTTCATTGTCTAGTATGAATTCAAAGTCTCACATTGCATTAGTTGCTTATACTCCCTAGTCTACTCCAATCTGTGACAGTTCCTCAGTCTTTCATAGCTCATGACCTTAACACTTTTGATGAATACTTAGCAATTATTTTGTAGACTGTCTCTCAATTTAAGCACATGCAGTATTTTCTCATGATTTGATGTTTGGCAAGAATACTGCAGAAATGATTCCTTATATTATACCATAGCCACAAAAATTGGCATGTTTTCCTATTAGGGATCTTATCTTTGATCACTTGATAAAGGTACTTCTCACTGGGTTTCTACCCTGGAAGGTTACTGGCAGTCTTTGACTACAATCTTTGGCTTCATCTTTACCTATCTTTCTTGCCTCGCATCATCTGTCTTCTGTGCATGTTTGTCCCAGTGTCCAGTTTTTCCCTTTTCATCAGGACATACCTTATGGGGGATCAAGTGTTCAAAGAAATGAACTTATGGGGAACATTTCCCATTCAACTACCCCAAGACATGACCAGATAGCTTCATTTTAACTTGATTATTCATATTTCCAAGCAAAAGTACATTACAAGTGATTTAACAAGTCTTTATCAGAAGACACATTTTTGTTAATCTAACACACATTAGTATTTTCTTCCTCATCTGCTTTAGTTATACTATAGTTATATTGTACATTAGTAATCCAATCACGTATATTTGTTACTCTGTACTCCATTTTAGGCCATTCCTGTACTGATTTTAATTATTTAGTACAGAAGCATGTGAAACCTTACTATGCTATTATGTGTCAAAGCTATACAAAAGGCACACTCAAACAGAGATTATTCCTCTCTCATCCTGCATAGTCTGATTGTCCCATTATGTAGATCCCTTTTACAACTGCACCATATGTGTAACAAATCACTTTATTGTTTGTTCTATGATTTTTGTACTTTTTTTTACACAAATGACATGCTGAAGTTCTAATATTTCCTTTACTTTTATAAAGGAAAATGCTCTATCGATATTCTTTTATAAGTTGCTTTCTTAATTTAACATATGTATTAGAAATTATGCCATGCCAGTAACTAGCTTCTTCATTCTTTTTGACAGCTACATAGTGTTGGTGACAATCAGATTCTAATGTTGTGCTGTGATCTCTGCCTCCTAAGGTTCATACTTTTGTGTAATTACCTTTCCCTGACTATAGGCATGATCTGTAAATTTCCTCTACTTAATAGAATATGAAAAAGGTAATGGGATGTCACTTCCATGATTATTCTGGATAATATTATTTTAATCTGCTGGCTGTCTATATTGAGTCTTTTTTTGCTAGCTTTGATGATATATATGAACATATGGAAAGGCCACATGCCAGGGAACTATGAGAAACCTCTAATTGCTGAATACAGATTCCATGTGATCTACTCCATTCCTTAGGATCTCTCGTGCTCAGGATAAAGTTCAGAAATTACATGGAAGGGACCAGAGGTTTTAAATAACCTCACTGAGTTAAAAAGGCTTATGTATATAAAATTGCTAGTTTCTTAGTTCCAAAACTCTAAAGATCGCCGGGCGGTGGTGGCTCATGCCTTTAATCCCAGCACTCAGGAGGCAGAGCCAGGCGGACTTCTGTGAGTTCGAGGCCAGCCTGGGCTACAGAGTGAGTTCCAGAAAAGGCACAAAGCTACACAGAGAAACCCTGTCTCAAAAACCAAAAAAAAAAAAAAAAAAAAAGAAAGAAAGAAAGAAAGAAAGAAAGAAAGAAAGAAAGAAAGAAAGAAAGAAAGAAAGAAAAAAATCCAAACAAAAAAACAACTCTGAAGATCTTGGTTGCTGTTCACACTGAAATGGTGTGAGAACAATGTCTTTGGGAGTGGAATGGGAGTGGGTGTAGCATAACAGTGGAAGGAATAAGGATTTTATAATTAATATGCGAATTTGAGCCTTAGATTGTCCTCTTACTAAAAAATTGAATTTGATGACTTTTGTCCTCTTACTAAAAAATTGAATTTGATGACTTTCTGAAACTCTTTCACAGTTATTTTTACCCATAAAATATAAATAATAAAGTCAATTTTCCTTTTTTTTTCTTTTTTCTTTTTTGGTTTTTCGAGACAGAGTTTCTCTGTGTAGCTTTGCGCCTTTCCTGGAACTCACTTTGTAGACCAGGCTGGCCTCAAACTCACAGAGATCCGCCTGCCTCTGCCTCCCAAGTGCTGAGATTAAAGGTGTGCGCCACCACCGCCCAGCTAAAGTCAGTTTTCTAATGGTTGCTGTGAGGGTAAAATTAGGAATCCCCCAACTCCCGTGTGTGTGTGTGTGTGTGTGTGTGTGTGTGTGTGTGTGTGTGTGTGTGTGTAATTTTCATGGGCATAGTGGTGCCTTATTACTTATTTCTATAATTCTTATTTTTACCACTTTTTTCTTCATCAGTGAGAGGAGTAGAAGAAAAGGAGATAAAATTCCCAATGATGAAAAGAAAAGAAGAAACAAAAAATAATCCTCCAGTGTAAAGGTTTGTTTATACTGTATCCTTGGGCCTGTAGCTGTGAAAAGAGACAATGAAGGATAAACTGTGGTCATCTTCCAGCCTAAGAATTAAATCCTCAACGGGAGGGTGGTGGCGCACGCCTTCAATCCCAGCACTCGGAGGCAGAAGCAGTTGGACCTCTGTGAATTCAAGGCCAGCCTGGTCTACAAAGCGAGTTCCAGGAAAGGTACAAAGCTACACAGAGAAACCCTGTCTCAAAAAAATTACAAAAAAATAAAATCCTCTCTTCAAGAGTATGTCCAATGTCCCATGCACATAGCAGTCACTTTAACACTGCCTCTATTTTCACAGCTCCTAAAATCTGCTTTATGTTCACTGCTATGAGAACAAACCTTTATGAGAGAGGAGTTTGGGAATAGTGATACAGAAGAAGCCCAGATAGTCTGCTGTGGGAACAGAAAAGGAGTAATAATTACTAACAATTACTTTCCAGTGAAGCAGATAAAATTGACTTCAAAAGAAAGATGGCGTTTTGGTAGGGCTGTGAAAGGTAGGGTTACACCTTTTTGGTTTTTTTTTTTTTTTAATTACAGAACAAGTGCAAGGATACTTTTGTGCTTAAGGACCACAGAAGACAGGAACTAGGGGGTGTTAAAGGAACTGACTTGGCTCCAAACAGGAATTACAGACATTTAGGTTAAGTGGAGATGTCTTATAGGTGACTCTGGCAAGGCTAGACCATGAAAAATTTGAAAAACCACACACATTAAATGTTTGGACTTAAATATATATGCAGATTTTTTAGAAAAAGAATGTTGTGATTCAAACACTGCTTTAAATGAATACTTCTGGACTGGGTCTGTGGCTTTGTAGCAGAACACTAGCCTGGTATATGTGAGGATTTGAGTCTTACCCCCAGCACCACAAATATTCTTAATTGTAGTGTACACCTACAATCACAGTGCACAGAGAATGAGGTAGAAAGATTGTAAACTCACTGCCAGCCTATGCTATATGTGGAGACCCTGTCGAAAAACAAAAACAAAAATGAAATTATTTTGACTGCAATGTTGGGCTTGTAGCATAACATATCAAGACTAGAAGCAAAAAGATGCTGTGACAAGAGTCCAATGACACTGTAGTTGAGGACAAGTGCAATGGAGATGGAAGAAAATAGAATATAATCATATTCCAGAAATAGAATGAAGTAGACAAATTGCTCTTGTTGCTAGGGAAAGGAAGAACCAAGGAAATTCACCTGAATGACAAATTGAATTGCCACTAGCCAAAGTAGAGAATAAGAAAGAGAAGCATGTTTGGGAGACAGGAAGATGATAGAATTTGAGGTACCCATGATATAGCCCAAAATTTCAAATTTTGTGGCTAGTTTATGAATATAAAGGCATAAAGTTCTGGAAAGAAGGCTGGAATTCAAGATGAGAGTCATGGGCTGGCAATAAGGCTCAGCGGGTAAAGGAGCTTGCTGATTCAACCCCTGGGATTCAATCCCTGGTATCAACAAGGTAGAAGGAGAGAACCCACTCCCACAGTTTGTCTTCTGATTGCCACACACATTCTATGGCATGCCCCCACCATACATTAAAATGTAATTTATTTTGATTTGTTTGTTTGAGACAGCATCTCTCTACATAGCTCTGACTATCTTCGGACTCACTCTTGTAGATCAGGCTGGCCTTGAACTCACAGAAATCCACCTGCCTCTGCCTCCTGAGTGCTGGGATTAAAGCATGTGCCACCACCCCTGGCTGTAATATATTTTTTAAAATGATTTGATGTTTATTAAAGCAGAGTTGAGCTGTGTGTGATGGAGCATGTATGTAATCCCAGTACTTCAGAGGCTGAGGCTGGAGGATTGGGAGTACTGGACAGTCTGAAATATCTATCAAAATGCTGTCAAAGAGCCAGCACCTAAAGTCATTACATGTTATCACTCGGAAAGAGACAGAACTGTACTCTTCAATGATTGTGCAAAAGTGAAATCTGGACTCATTTTCCATTATATGAAGGGATATGTAAATGAAGATTGGTGAAAATTGAATAATGGAACTTTTGCTTTTTACTTTCCATAATTATTTATAGCTTAAGCTTTTTGTCATAAGCATTCATTACTCTTATAAATGAAATAAAAGTGTTGTGTCAAAGGGAAACATTATAAAATCTCAGAAAAATACCTGTAACTACACTATACCAATATTCTTTTCTAGTTCTTAATGTTTCTTTCTAGTCTTTGTCAATATATTTCTAAAGATATGCTTATTTGCCTGCAACTGAAAATTGTATACTATTTTCTCTTTTATTCAATTTAGTTTTCCATTTTAATTCATTTTTCTTTTATCTTTTTCATAAGCTATGAAATTCCATCAGGTTGGTGTGCCCTAATTTAGTTAGCTATTTTCCTATTGTGCCACATATTTCAAAAAACATCAGTAAAAACTTGACTGACAGTTTCCTTCATTCTCTTCCTAGGACAGAGGACAGGGTGACAGAGGTCTGAATTGTTTGGGACTAATAAACAAATATAAAGCAAAATAATCATGATTCCCAGATAAAAATTTTGCATTCAATTTTCTTCTGTTAGTAAAAAATTCCTTCTTTGAGTGTCCGCAGTTGAAGTATAAGCTCAAACTTACATAACTCTGTGATTTTGCAATTTATTTAGGGCTTATAAACAACATCCAATTCATGCCATTTTTCTTCTGTTACAGAACTTCAGATTAAGTCACAAGCCATCTGAATCAGAATTACTATTGTTTCTCCCACTCCTAGCTTCTGATATGTGCTAGAGTCATCAGAGAGGAAGAAGTCTCAGTTGATGAGATCCAGCTGTAAGGCATTTTCTCAATTAGCGATCCCCTTGTGGGTGGCACCATCCCTGGGCAGGTGGTCCTGGGTTCTATAAGAAAGCAGGCTGAGCAAACCAGTAAGCAGCTCCCCTCCATGGCCTGTGCATCAGCTCCTGCATCCAGGTTCCTGCCCTGTTTGAGTTCCTATCCCAAGTTCCTTCTATTGTAGACTACAATGTGGAAGTCTAAGATGAATAGACCCTTCCCCCAGTGTGATTTTTGGTCCTGGTATTTTATCACAGCAATGGTAACCCTAAGACAGCATCCAGTCCAATTCTGCAACTCTCTTCTTTCCAAGCTCCAGTTTCAGTTCTTCATCTGTTTGTTCCTCTGGTTTCAACCCACTGTTCCATCCCTACACTTAGGATTAATTTCTTTTCTCTTTTCCTCTTCTTCTTCCCTCACTTATTAGTCCTCAGACTGACTCCTCAGGTTTGGATCTACCTGTTTGGCCTTAGAGTTATCTGAAGGATGACCCTCTTGTCAAAGAATGCCAGCATTCCCAAGCCCTGAAGGATCAGCTGCTGAGAGCATTTTGTTCACCTCTCCATAAATCAACCTTTTCTCCAAATACCACTTTCATTCGAATTTTATTCCTTTGCATTATCCGACTCTGGAGAATAATTTAGAATGTCAGAGTAACAATGACTGTTAAGTGACTGTAGATTCACAGTCAAATCTAATAGATAATACTTTCAGGTTTCAGTACAAGATATAAAACCTAAATGCAAATTTTTATTGTAACTATAATTGCATAATTATAAACAATAAAAATGGAATATGTTAACAGACATAACCAATGCTGATAGTGTATCAGGGAAGACATGAATTCAGAGTGCTCAAACAAATTTATTTGTTCATCCATTTTTAAACTAACACTTTGAGTTGGGGGTGTAGCTCAGCTCCCAAAACTAATTCTTGCAAATAAAAATCACCCTCTGTGTGTGTGTGTGTGTGTGTGCATGCATGTGCCACAGTGTACATGCAGAGGCCAGAGTTAACTTGTGGCAGTTAGTTCTTTCCTTCCACCCTGTGGGTCACAAGGATTGAACTCAGGTCGTTAGGCGTGGCAACAAGTGCCGTTCCCCACTGAGCCATCTCACCAACCCTTAACTAACTTAAGCATGACTTTGTGGGCTTGCCACCCACACTGAATCCTTTCTAGTCTTATCTGTTGTTACTCATCTTCATGTACTTAATACAAACTCTTGTTTATATTTTCTATTTGGAATGCCATTTCTTAATCAGTGGCTTTGGGGCATTTTCCTGGGCTAAGCATTTTACATGCATCAGATCTCAAATAATCTTCATAAATTTTTATCGCAATTGAGTATCATATAATTACCTATCCTTTCCCCTGTCTTTACAGATGAAGAAGCTGTTGCCGAAAGAGATGAACTGACTCAGCATAGCTGATAGAAAAGACTTAGTAATGGCTTTGAGATTTGAATCCAATTTAATATCACTCTGTAGTCCATATTCTTTAAAATGTAGTTATTATATTTACCAGCATCTCCAAGGCCTAAATTAAATGGGAATCTGTGCTTTAGAGAGGACCCAGTTTTCCTTTGTTAATACTATAATCAGTGGCCCAGGAGGTCCGGTTTAACCCCCTGCTGAAGGAGTGTGATTGTGAGAAACCATCTGACATTTGCTTTTTCCTTCCTTTTAGATTGTAACAATTTATGCGTTCAGGTTTGAAAAAGCCAGCACTTGAGGCTGCTAATTTCCTTCCATATACTTTGCCTCCAATTAGAACATACTGTCATCAAGTAAATGGTAGTAATTTCTTTATCGTCATGTGGTCTCAACATCTAGACATAATTTAGTGAGGGAAAGAAAAAAGTATGTGTTTTTCTTCTCAAATACAATAGAACTCTTAAGCCATCTGTAGCATGCAACCTAGGGAGGTGTTCTCCACAAGAAGCTAAAAGAACTCCTGTGTAGCTCAGTTTCATAATCTCTTAAATGGGACATTAATCCTCCCTCTATCATAGAGTTATTGTCAGGATTTAATTTCTAAATGCATGCAAACTGAAAAGCATATGATAGGGGCTAATAGTTCTTATTATAAGATACCATATTTATATTATAAATGCATGGTGAAATTTTAAGATTATATTTGAAGAAATACAAACACCTATTTAGACAAATAATCCATAAGTATATGTTACTTTCTCATTTGTGGGAGGGAGCAGACAGAACTTCCTGTGTAACTCCAAGTTAAGGAAAAGTCTTTCCCTCAAATCTTCAGTTTCTTACAGTAACCAAAAAAAAAAAAACAAAAAAAACAAAACAAAAAAAAACAGAACAATACTAGAGCCTCGCCAGATGTTGCATTTATGTACAGGGCTGTAGAAAATCTAGTGGGTAGGAGTCTCACACTGAATATTTGCTGTGAACATCTATGTGGCAGCATTGTCTTTTACAATTCCCTGACCCCTGAGCTGATCAACGCGGCTCTTTAGTGAATGATGAAAAAGAAAGTTCTTCTTTTACTTCACTACAAAGCCAATGTTGCAATAAAAACCAGTAGCGATGGTCCCTTTTTTTATGTTGCTATTGTTTTGTGTGTTTGTTTGTTTTGCCATACTAGGGGTTGAATGCAGGGCATCGTGAATATTAGGCAAGCACTCTACCATTGTGCTCTACACCTCTAGATTGCTACTATGTTTTTATTTATGTATTTTATGAAAACATACCTCAACATATTTTTTTTTTGAGACTTAACAAATAAATGCCATTGAAATGCAGGCTTTTCTGGGAGGAAGACATAGGGGACTAAAATGGAGCTCCTCTGACTTATTGTGGTTAAAAGAATTCCCATCTTGCAAATAACCTATTCAGAAATAACTGAGAGCACACCATTGTTCTTGAATGGGGTATTTATGTACCTTTTCTAATCACTGTTGAGCTTCATTACATTGATGACAAATATAAAAACAAACACTCAAGCTTCATGATTGACTTCACATCTTTAAATTTTATATTAAGTTGTTTATGAAAACCACAACAAAAACAGTCATAAAATTAAGCTAGATATTCTTATGTGAACCTGAAAAGAGCCACATCTTCTGTTTAGTAGCAGCAGCAGATTGAGGAAACAAATACTGCCTTTAATACAGAGTGAAATAAAATGTTGTATGTCTCTCGACTGTCTGCCAGAGCCATAAATGTTGAAGGCACTTGAAGTATAACAAAGCTTCAGAAGCAGCAGTCAGCATCAAATTGTCTTTTACGGCATGCTTTCTACTTTAAGGCAGAGCAAAACAATCAGCTGCCATTTGCCATTAAGTACAGAGCTGCAATCATGAACAATGTTCTATGTAGAATCTTCTATAATAATCATTGCCCTGTAATTCTGAGTGCATTAAGATGGATACAAATTTGGAAAGACATGGCAGGTAACATTCACATCATAGGCAAGAGATTTGTAGTGTAGCTTCTGGGTGTAAGGCTAGAGAAAGTTAGGCCTCTGTAATTCTTTCCTTCATCATTGCCTAGTTATGGACAGAATGAAAAGCATAAGGTCTCACAATCAAAATATATTAACTGACTATACAAACCAATCAGTTAAATAATTATTAAATGTATATATATATATATACATATATGTATACTATTTAATATGTATTCAATCTGGTGCTAGACTTGTTATAAGGAAAATGCAGAGAAAATATTCTTGCCACAAAATATTTACTGTTTTCTCATTTTGTCAGCACACATACTAAGATGGAAACAATACGCAGATTAGCATAACCTCTGCACAATAGCAAATGTCTGATGTGATAGATATGCAAATTACCCTGGTCATGTCATTACAGATTGTATACATGTATTGAAATGCCACATAGTATCACATAAATATGTACAAATACAACATGTCTGTTGAAAATAAAATACAAAAAGGTTTAATCCACAAAAACTGCATTGTTGGGCATGCAAGTCACATGCATTAAATAAGGGCAAATAACAAGTAAAGAGGTAAACTTGATGTAGGTTATATTAAGTAATACTAATTTTAAAAAACAGAAACAATTGATAAGGTCTTAAGCTGGAAGGGATGCAGTCTGAGCTGGCAAGGATGTTCCAAGCAAAGACAATAGGATACAGGGTGTGGAAAGGAAGAATGAATTAACAGAAGTAATAGGAAGCAAAATGACCTCAAATTCTCGACATAGTTCAGGGTAGTCAGGAACTCTTGATCCTCCCACCTCAGACTCCCAAGTTCTAGGATTGCAGATGTGCACCACTGTAGCCAGGTATGGCTATGGCTCTCAAAAAGTGATTTCCCATATATTGAGCCATATCAAGACATATGCATTAAGGTTCTCTAGAGGAACAGAGCTTTTAGAATCATTCATATGCATAAAACACACACACACACACACACACACACACACACACATATTGGTTGAAATATTAAGGCAACTCCACGTAGTTAAAAGGGAGGTTTATTTTGTGGGGTAACTTACAAGTGAAGGGATAGGTTACAGGGTCTGGGAAAGGTGATATGCAATCCAGCAGTGTTCTCTGGAGAACTCTGCTCAGTCTACCTCCAGCATCCAGGATCCAGGAACCAAGAGAGCCGGCACATCTGGATCTCAGGTCTTCAGGGCTCCTCTCTTGGCTCCGCCTTCTAGCCATGACAGTTACCGAAGCCTCAATGGGGATAGTACTTCCAGGTCAAAGCTGGAACAGCTACCCACTACACACATATATGAGAGAGAGAGAAGGGATTTCATAGAATGGCTTACAGGCAATGGTCCTACTAGTCCAACAATGGCTGTCTATGAATAGAAGGTCTAAGAATCTAGTAGTTGTTCAGTCTACAAAGATGGGTGTCTTAGTTGTCTTCAGTATATGCTGGAATTCTGAAGAAGTGGGCTATAATGCCAGTGAAGAAATGGACTTGCTAGTGAGAGTGAGAGCAAGCTGGCAAAGAGGACAAACTTCCTTCTTCCATGTCCTTTATAGTCATCATAAGTTCATCCCTTGTCAACTTGACACATAATCATATCTCCTTATGTCATGCTTATCTTCTTATGTCATGCTTAATTTCCAAGCAATAACTGGGTCATAATTATGCCTAACATAATATAATTATCCCTCATATATCCATAAATACATTATAAATTTTAGAATAGGTGTCTTTTGAGGGACATTCTTTTGGTATCTCAAACTTACATATGATCATCACTGATATTCACTTAATTTATGTTATATTACATAATAAAGAAATCAAGAAAAGAAAACATAAATACCTGTATAAACACATTCTTAACAAAATATGACAGAAACACTTGTGTCAATTATAATCCTCATTTTTGCTGGTGTTTATACTTTCCTCTGCTACCCCTTCTGTATTTCTTCCACCCTCAGCAAGCGCCTCAGCAGGTCTTGGCTCTTTTCCTGGAGGACCCACCCATACCTTTATTCTTGAAGGGTCTGTGCTCTTCGTCATCCTGCCTGGATTAGGCAAATGTAGTTTCCTATCGACTTTAATCGCAGGACGTGGTAACACCAAGAGATGCCCTAAAGGATCCCCTGCACTCCAGACATAATCTTTGTTACCTTCATTGCAGAGAAGCAATCCAATTTCCCCTTGGTAATCTGGATCAATCATTCCTGCTAACACTGTTATTCTTTTCCAAGCCTGTTGGCTTAAGGGCATCAGAAGGCCAACGTGGCCAGGCAGAAGTCTAAGCTTCCAGTTCAATAAAATGTTTGTTGTGTCTCCTGGCAGGGGCACTCCCACCTCTGGGGAACCAAAACTTCTAGGCCAGCAGAACTTAAGGTCATGAAAATAATAACAGTATTAACCTCACAGTTGCTATGAAGTCTAAGTAAGTTTACATGCATAAAGTAAAAAAAGTTTGCATGTATAAAGTATTACTTAACACAATGATGAGTACATGAGTTCTCCCCATTTCTGATGTTCTTAACTAAGGGTAGGCCCTTATCACTTAACCCTGAATTACTACTACAGCCTCAGATTTCCTTTTCTCTGGTCAGCTATTGTGATGATAATTTTCACTTGCTTTCTCCAAAACTCCAAGCAATCATTTGCTACTGCATCAAAGGATATACCCGCTGCTTGACTTTCAAGGCCCGGATCCTATCACACAATCTCATTTCTCTACATCAATTTTTCACTCTTCCACATTAGGTATTTTCAAACTTAAGCATCGGCCAAAATCATTTGGACATCTTGTTAAGACAGAGTTTGCTGCCCTCACCCCCAGCTTCTGATTTAGTACATTGTGATGGCTATTCTTGGTTGTCAACTTGAGCACATCTGGAATCAAGGGGTGGGATAAGGGAATAGATTATATATGATAGTTCTTATGCTTAAACCTGAAAATTTTTTTTATCTGTTCCCTGACTTACATTCTTTACTACATCCTATGTATACAAATAACTGCTGTGGGATGTTCTGTATGTTACCTGTGTTGCTTGATTGGGTAATAAATAAAACACTGATTGGCCAGTAGCCAGACAGGAAGTATAGGCGGGACAAAGAAAAGAGAATTGGGGGAAGTGGAAGGCTGAGGCGGGGAGACCTGCCAGCTGCCATTCAGGGAGCATCATGTAGAGGCAACAGGTAAAGCCACAGAACACGTGGCAACATATAGATTAACAGAAATATGCTTAGTATAAGAGTAAGACCTAGACAATGGTAGGCCTGAGCTAATGGCCGAGCAGTTTAAGTAATATAAGCGTCTGAGTGATTATTTTATATGTGGGTTGTGGGACTGCGGGGCCTTGGTGGGACCTGGAGAGAAGCTCTCCAGCTACAGATAACCCTTCCTAGGCCTCCTTCTACCCATTTCTGAGCTCTAAAGAAATACAGATGACATCATTAGTAACCAGGGAATTTAAATGAATTATTTTTACTTTGGAAAGCTTTTAAAATGTGAGAAATATACCAAAGCATCTTGTAATTCAGTTCACTGTTGTTTGATTCAAATTTTAATGTAGTATATAATTATCTCAATTATGGGTACATAATAGATAAGTACATCTCAATATAGAAATGATTCAGAGTTCATATATTTTTAAATGCTAACAAACACACCATGATTTCAGAATTTAAAAATAGTACAATGTGTAGGGGTCCACAAAACCACCCCCAAGATCAGGGATTATCTAGTAATATTCACAGGACTCAAAACATAGTTGTATTTATCACTGACATTTATAACAGCAAAATGATATAGCAAAGAAATAGAGGGAAAAATTCATGGAGTGAAATATGAAGGATAGTAGGCACAAACTTCTTGGAACCTCTGACTTGTAGAACTGTGTCTGATTCCTCCAGTACTGGATTATTACTGTACATATGAAGTGTCCATCAAAGAAGCCCATTACCTAGTGGCAAAGGTTTCTCTTGGGAGCTGGCCGTATAGATACTCACTGCCTTGCGTGTTCCAAGACTACAGTCCTCTAGAAGGGAGGTGAGGTTCATACATTTAGGTACATTAAGCCACCCTAATCAGCTAAAAAATGATGAAAACCTTCTAGAAGTTTAAACTGCCAGATGCAAGAGAAGGTACAACCTTATAAGCAGTCCTTACTGAAAAAGCAGTCTCAGGCTTACTGCATTTAACCCTTTCCTTCACATAATCTAGTCTCGAGTACCTGTATAACCACAAGCATTTGGTGAATAAAAGAATTAAGTCAATAACTCCATGAAACCATGCAAATACATTCATAATTGCTTTCCACCCTACTTAACAACTTGTTTGGGCACATGAGAATGCCTTTGACTGTGGTCATTCTCTTTCTCTCTATTACTAGAAGGAGACTGGGCTTCTCTGAAATAATGATCAAGACTTGTCCATATACAATATTCTGCTAGATTTATACAGTACTATCCCTCTGCAAATTTGATTATGGAGTGTATGATGAAGTTTGAGGCAAAGGAAAATACCTTTGGAACCGTTTTACACAAAATAGCACATTTGTCCGGATGAGTATGTATTACAGTGATGGGTGCTGTCAAGTTTCTGATAAATGATACAGATGGATAAATTCATGTACTATCAGCTTTCTTCCACCTAGCTCAGCATATCAATCTTTGAAAGACATTAAATACTAGGAACATTGCTGACATCACCTGCTGTCACCAAAGCCACCAAAGGAAACTCTAACTACATATTAATATCTGTGTAATCCAATGATTTAAATCATCATTGTAACTCACATTTATAGCATATTACCTGACAATACTCATCTAGTGTACTCCCACTATAAACTAAACAAAGTGAGGCAATTTACTTGAGATATTTTGAACACATTCCCATCCTTCCAGGACACTGATTCCCAAGTACAACACAAACACCATAGAAATAAGAAAATGATGTCATTAAAAGTTCAAAATTGTCAGGGCTGGAAAAGACTTTCAAGGTTAACTGCTTGGTTTATACATGAGGCAGTTGTGTCTCAGGGAGGTAAAGCAATGGTCCAAGGTCACAGAAGGTTCGGACTTGAAGCACTCAGTCTCCTGTTATGTTACTGTCACTCACATTAGGCATATGTTAAAGTGAGCGTGGAGAAAGATTCTATGTTAAGAGCTAATTTAGTAATGACTCGGAAAAAAAGGAATCACCTGTTAAATGACCAGCAATGTCCTTTAATTTTTCTAATCATTTTTCTTTGTAAAATTCTTTCACAATTTCATACTTAGTTTTCAACTTCATTACCCTCTCTCATCCTCTGAGTCCCCTCCTGAAACCTTTCTACTTTGGTGACATCTGAAACCTTTCTACTTTGGTGACATCTTTAGTTTAGTTATGAGCAGGAGTGGTGTGTGGTGTGTGTGGATTGTTTGTTTCTTTGTTTGTTTGGGCTTGGGTTTTTTTTTTTTTTGGTCATTTCTGCTTACATTTTGGAAATGTAAATGTTCTGTGTGATGAGATCTGGAGAAAAGACATCCAAATAAATCTATTTCTCATGAAATCACAGTAACTTATCCTCTTAATCTCTAAGGTGAAATATTATCATAGACAGAAGACTATATTACTCTGAATAAGGCAAAGCATTGCTGCCAAATCCAATGACTTCAGTTCGAATCCCCAGATCCCACGTCACAGGATGGAAGAAAAGAACTGACTCTCACAAGTTATCCTCTGATTTCCACATGTGTGTCAAAAGATGAAAACATACACAATAAGTAACTAAATATATTTTTAGGTTGTTTATTTGGTTTTGTTTTTGAGACAGTCTCATTATAGAGCTTGGGCTGTTCTGGAACTCACTATGTAGAACCAGGCTGGCCTTGAACTCACAGATACCTATCTGCCTCTTGAGTGCTAAGGATCAAAGGTATGCACCACCACACCCAGAAATAAATGTAATTTGAAAATCCTCCTATTAAAACAGTGCTGAACATTCAAAAGACACTGTAAATTGTGTTCAGTGATGAAAGTAAATGGTAATTATTCTTACCAAATTATCTAAGACAGTTTGGCATCTACATAAGGTATTAGGTAATCACTAAATAACTGTGACTTTTGGACATTTTCCACTAAGGGATATTTTATATAGATTATCTCTATCACATCACAGTGCACAGGCATGTTAACGGTGAATTTTTTGAGACAAGTCTCAGGCTGGCCTCAAACTCCAGATCCTCTTGCCTCAGCCTCCTGAGGGTTGAGGTTACAGGTGTACACAACCAGGCCAGGCTTTAGAATATCTATGTTCAAACTATTTAAAGCAGAGATAATTTGTTTTTCTTTCAGAGGGACAGGGTTTTACTCCTTATCCCAGGCTGGCCTCACACTCACAGCATTCCCTTAGCTCAGTCTTCTAAGTGCAGGATTAGAGGTGTACCACTACGCCTAGCTGCAAATCAGTTTTCAATAACAGATAGAAGGCTACTTAGTTTTTAAGGTGGTATTTTAATTGCACATCATTTAGAAATGTTGTGTTGATGGGTTAAGCTTTTAAATAGAAGAGTCTCAAGTAAATACAATTAATTTTTTTTTGTTATTTACCTTTTGTTTGTCTGACATCACTATTGTTTGAAAGGGTCAGATTCTAACTTAAACTTGGAATAGCCAAAGGACTCTTACTCCTCAGGGAGACATTATTTAAGATTTTTCAGAGTTTACACAAACTAAAACAAATGTAGAATAAGTATACCTTGTGTATCTGAAGAAAAGAGACAATCACAGTTATTAACTGAAATCCCATGATCAAACACCGCAACATTACATACTTTGGACGTTGGTTTTTTTTTTTTTTTCAGTGAATAAAGGATCCTATGACTCAGTATTCTTTTAAAGGGTCAAACTTTTGTTATGGTTAGTTTGTTGTCATTGTTCTTTGAGATAGGGCCTGGCCATGTAGCCCAGGTTGACCTCCAACTCTCAGTCTCCCTGCCTCCAACTGCATGCTGTCTGTGATTACAGTCATGAACCGTTATGCATGGCCAGACTCAAAAATCCATTCCTATAGTTTTACAATGCTATAGCTAAAAGTAATTAGCAGGATTATTTCACTAACCTCTTTTAATTACCTGAGGTATAGAAATACAATTATTAAAAATTCATGAGATCACTCAATAGGAAAATGGTCTCTTACTTCTGTTCGGAATTAGCTAGTTGAGAGTACTCAGCTGTTAATGCACATGCTGCTCAGGATGCTCTTGCTTTCATTGGAGAGCATCAACAGCAACCTTGCAGGCTGGTGCATTTTCATGATTTTATTATTTTGTGTGCAAGTTGTTGGATTTTAAATTCACTTGTTTTTAAGAACGTCTGTGTCATGGCACAAATCTCTTATGAGCACATAGCTGATGAATTTTTACAGACACGATTTTGTTCTACATATGCTGCTAAGCCATTTTATGTATCTGCCAGCAGACTGTCTAAAACATGTGAGCCAATGAGAGCCACATTGAAGAAGTTGGAGAATGAAGAGAGGGATGGGGGAGATCATTCTCCTCTAGAAATGAAATTTTTATTTCTCTTACTCCAGGATTAGAATACTTAACAGTGATGAAGAAAGCAATTTTTCATTTTCCTTCTTTTTTTGGTGGGGTGGGAGAAAATGCAGAGAAATGATTTCATGAACCTGTAATATTTCAAATACTCTTGGATTCAAGACAGAAAGACCACCAAAGAAATAGTCAAGCATGTTAACAAATAGGAACTTGAGTTTTAAAACTTATTTTTATTAAATAATAATTAATAATTAACAATGTTTTTATACTACATACAAAAGTAAAGAATCATATATCTCTTAGGACTGGGGGTACTTACTTAGTATGTGTGAGGCCTAGAGTTTGATCCAAGCACAAAAATCACATACCTCTTTAACACTCTCAGTCTCTCTACCCACTTTGAGAATCATGAATCCCCGCCAAATTGCATTCCCTTTGCTCTCTCTATAGATAGCTACTAGCCTAAATTTGGCCTTATTGCCCTGCTTTCCTTCATAATTTTGTCCCATATATTACATTTTAGCCATTTATTTCCAGGTAAGTAGTATCACGACACGGGTACTTTAAGGGGACTCATCTGCTTTCTCTCTCGCCATCATGTTAATAAGATTGGTTCATAAGCTCTGGGAACTCACGAACTTTAGACCAACAGCTGTGGAACCTGCATGGGACCAGACTAGGTCCTCTGCATGTGGGAGACAGTTGTGTAGCTGGGTCTGTTTGAGGGGCCCCTGGCAGTGGGATCAGGATCTATCCCTGGTGCATGAGCTGGCTTTCTGGATCCCATTACCTATGGTGCGATACCTTGCTCAGCCTTGATGCAGTGGCAGGGGGAGGGGCTTGGTTCTGCCTCAACTGAATGTACCAGGCTTTGCTGTCCCCCCATGGGAGACCTTACCTTTTTGGAGGATGGGATGGGGACTGGGTGGGGGAAGGAGAGGCTGGGTGGGAGGGGGAGGAGTGATGAGAGGGTGGTCTGTGGTTGGTATATAAGATGAATAAAAACATTTCTTAAATAAAAAAATTTAAAAGATTGGTTCATATTTTTTCATGTAGCTGTAACTTCATTTTATTGCTGAAAGCATTCTTTTTTATGACTACAATGCATTTCTACAATCAATTCTCTATGAATACTTAACTTATTTAAAAGTTTCATCTATTACAAATAATGATGCAGCTGGGCAGTGTTTTGCCCAGATCGTGACCCCCAGAGAGACCACCAAAGACGAGCATGCCAGAATGCAAAAGCAAGGTTTAATTCTGGATATACAATATAAGCCTAGGCAGGGACTTCGTCCAATACATCTAGCACAGTGGAGGCTGGAGGAAGTGCCCACCTGTCTGCAAGCTCAGTTTTTAAAGGGAAAAGTCACAAGGTTACATCATTTAGGGGTGCTAGTACGGATACAATTCTGATTGGCTCGCTTCTAGGGACTTCTAGAAATTACTTCTAAGGGAGTGGTTGCCCGCCACCATTTCTCATTGGCTGCCCTCAGGTGGGGGCATTTCTGTGGTCAGTTACCCTGGAAACCAGGGAGAGGACATTCCATAGTCTGGCAGGCATTACCTCATGACTATCTTGTGACTCTGTACTTTTACACTTCCTGGTTTCTGGAATCTGAACTGACTGGTTTCAGTAACTAATGGCCTATTCCTAAAAGGAGAAATCTTAGGCCTTAGTTTTAGGGTGAAAGCATTTTGGTCTTATTTCTAAGATGGCTCATTTTGGTCTCACAGGTGGCAGTGGTGCACGCCTTTAATCCCAGCGCTCGGGAGGCAGAGGCAGGCGGATCTCTGTGAGTTCGAGGCCAGCCTGGTCTCCAAAGCCAGTTACAGGAAAGGCACAAAGCTACACAGAGAAACCCCGTCTCGAAAAGAAAAAATTAAAAAAAATGATGCTCCATTTCTTTTCATGGATAAGTGCATAAGTTTCCCGTAGATCCCATAATCTCCATCTGCTGATTTTCAGGTATTTGTATAGTTTCCTCCACTTGAGAGACTTCATATTAACCAGTTGAATACGATAAAGTCTATGATATGAATAAGATTAACTATTATTATGGTTTATATATGAAATATTACCCTGTGTTGAAATATTCCTGTGTTGAATGTTTGGTCAGTGGGTGGTACTGTTTTGGGAGATAGTAGACACTTTAGGATATGGGACCTTGCTAGAGAAAGTAGAGGTATATCTTTGAAGGTTATAGGTCCCTTTTTTCTCTATGCTTTCTGTCTTCTATCAGTGAGTAGCCTCTAGCACATGCTCCCACTGTCTGGATGTCCTGCCTCTCGTGGTCCTGGAAACACGGAGTCAAGTGATCATGGGTCTGAACCTCTGAAATTGTGAGCCCAAATAAATCTTTGCTCTCTCAAATTGCTACTGTTGAGCATTGAGACATAGCTGCACCAAACTTAATAATAACACATATGCAAAATTGTAGCACCTGTTTTGATGGAGTCTTTCTTGTTCTACTTCACTGGCTTTGAGGAACAAAATGGACACACTAGTCAATCTCACATGAAAATGAACTGAGGCTGACCTACGAGAGCAGGTGGTGGCTCCTGGATAATAGTCATTAAGAAAAGAATGTCAAGACTTCGTGGTGTAGTTTCCCTGTCAGTTCTAGGAGAGGCAATCTCACAGCAGAATCCCTGTTCCACAATCTTTGTGTCCTCCCTTCTGGAGTCTTCCTTGAAGGAATGCTGAGAAGCAGAGAGATAGTCTTCCTCAGAAAAGAGCTCCCAAATGGTTATCCAATATCAAGTGATCAGCCCTGAAATCATCTACATAGAAGTAACATTATACAGACTGAGAAGGTTGTACTTATATATTTAGGAACATATACACATGCACACATACATATATTTTTTAAGTGATTACTTTTTAAGTGATCCACAGACCTGAACATTATGTGTCTTTTAGCAACTAAATCATCGTAGTAGCCCCTAAATGGGTTAAAACTGCTATGATTTATATGGTGAATGACTGTTATATGACTTTTCCTGGGGAAACATGATGAGGCATCTTCTGTGGAGGGGCCCCAAAACAGCTTGACCACATAGCAGCCATGACAGGCTTAGGGGCCTAGATACAGCTTTTGTGACAGGCTTACTGGCAGACAACACCCAGATCCAGGGAAAGCCTTAAGCTGATACCACCTAGGGATCCACCCAGGGAGGAGGAAGTACCTAACATCCCAAACATTCCAACCATTAGATAAGGTGGCCAGATGTCCTTGAGTCTAGCACACACGTATTCGTTGTTTTACAGATGCCCGTAGACAATTGTCAGCCAATCAGGGTCCTGAACTCTGGAAATCCCCTCACCCCAACCTCTACTATGATAGAAACTCCACCCCACCTGAGCTTGGGCCTCTCTGCTCTCATCACTATGTTGGACAGACAGAGGGACCAAGCTCAGAGCTTGAAAAAAAGGCTCTTTGCTTTTACATGTGGGATTCGGTCTCCGTGGTGATCTTTTGGGGGTCCCCCTGATCTGGGCATAACACTTCATCCAAGAAAGGTCACTGATGGCATACTGAACAAATGATTTTGCCCAAGTCTAGCTTAATGAATCAAAGAGTGGGGTTAATTACAGGAGTATGGATTACAGCTACTTCACAGGACATACACAGTGGCTGAAAAATGTATCACAGATACATAAAATCTTTATCCTTGGAGCTCACTGTACAACTTTCAGGCAGCTTGGCTAGTTGGAGCATCTTTTCTCCACAGCAATTGCTTACTTAGTTCATAGAACCTTTGGGGTTCTATGAATCTAAGTTTCAAGTGCTTCCTGAGTCTCACAAGTTTCTTTTGCTTCCTAAGACTCATGATCCTCCCTCCTTTCTCTGGAAGAGAAATAACTACAACTTTGTTTTAAAGGCTTAGTCTCCAGGATGATACCCAATTAGGAAGTGGTAAAACATTTGAGAGGTAGGACTTTATGTGAGGTTCTTAGATCATTGAGGATATAAGCCTAGTGGGAATTTCTTTTTTCTTTTTCTTTTTTTTTTTTTAGGGAATAAGAAAGTACCCCAAGAGTACTTTTTTTTAATTAAGAGATTTTCTATTCATTTTATATACCAACCACAGATTCACCTTGTCCTCCCTCCTCCTGCCCCCCAGCCTTTCCCCCAACCCACCCCCCCATTCCCACCTCCTCCAAGGCAAGGTCTCCTATGGGGAGTCAGCAGAGCCTGCTACATTCAGTTGAGGCAGGTCCAGGTCCCTCCTCCCTGCATCAAGGCTGCACAGTGTCTCACCATAGGCACTAGGCTCCGAAAAGCCAGCTCATGCACTAGGGACAGGTCCGGATCCCACTGCCTGGGAATTTCTTAACCCTATCTTATCTCTTTCTTCTGCTTCCTGGCTGCTGATATAAGATACAATATGATATAAGATAAAAGAAGCTTGGTGTGTTGGTTCAAAGCAACAAGTCAAAAAGTCTGGGATTAGAACTTCCAGAACCACTAGTAAAATATTCCTTTACTCTGTGTAAATTAATTTTATCTGGGACTTTGTTACAAAAGTGTGAAGCTGACTAACACACAAGATTTAGATTACAGAATTGAAAAAGATGGTAATTCATTTCCATGTAGTTTTTTAAAGTGATGGTCTGTTTTACACATATGAATATTTTTAAAGGTAGTTTTCAAGCTTTACTATATAAAATTTCCCTCACAATATATTTTTTTCAAGACAGGGTTTCTCTGTGTAGCTTTGCGCCTTTCCTGGAACTCACTCTGTAGCCCAGGTTGGCCTCGAACTCATAGAGATCCGCCTGCCTCTGCTTCCCGATTGCTGGGATTAAAGGCATGTGCCACCACTGCCTGGCCCCCTCACAATGTTTTTAAAAAGGCCTACTCTAAACTTTTATGTGCACAATTGTTTTGAAACTAGAAAGACTGGG
The DNA here is from genome assembly GCF_004664715.2 of Peromyscus leucopus. Lineage (NCBI taxonomy): Eukaryota > Metazoa > Chordata > Mammalia > Rodentia > Cricetidae > Peromyscus > Peromyscus leucopus. Next base: position 64,138,588 of record NC_051083.1, on the reverse strand, counting down.
CACTCAGTTGAAAAGATTAAAAGAAACAATACATATGCTGTAGCTGAAATAAAATTGTATTTACAGCAAGACTCATGTAAATCTAATGAATACATAAATAGCCCATATTGACAGTAGTAATTATTTCAAATCAAATGAGGTTTCTTTGTTGTTTGTTTTCAGAGAGAGTCTCCTGTATATAGTGTAGTCTGGAACTTACCATGTGGCCAAGGCTAGCCTAGAAGTTGTAGCAATCCTTCTGCCTCAATCTCTCTGGTTCGTGATTGCAGGTGTGAACTACTTCCCCCAGAAATCCAGAGGAGCTCCAACATGATTTGAAAAAAACTAGAAATGTTCTAAGACTATACAATACCAAAGTCAAGACAGCCATTGGGAAAATGTGATAGCTGATTACAATGTTATCCTTACAATCCCCTTGTCCAGAATGAGTTCCTTATCTTTATCCTTTGTACTCATAGTGTACAATTGTTGAAATTCATTTGATTGGTTAGACTTTTTTTTTCAATTCCCTTCTTTATATTACCATTTCCTCTCCTACCATTACCTTATTTGTGACTATGGCCACAGAACTTGCCTTGTAATTCTTAAATTCATGTTGTTCTTCTGTACCAGACTTTTTGTGACTTGTATATCTAGCAATTACGTTTCATGTTCCTCTTGAAGGCTGGCTAAATGATGTTGAAATGTGGAATTCTAAACTTTATGATAATTATAAGGGACCTCATACAACTTAAAAGAAAGTATGTAAATATGAAACATTCCTTTTTCCTTTAATGGACATTATGTGTTCTTTCATTCATTCACTCAGAACATTTGGATAGTAAGGTACCGTAACATTTAAAAAGCACTGTAACTGGTACAAAAATGAAATGTCACAGTAATGAATCATTGTCCTTAAAGAATTCAACTTCAGCAAAGGGCACAGAAAAGTAAACAAATAATGAAAAGCAGAATAAGAGATATACCAAATAGAAGAATAAAGAAATTGAGTTGGTGAGATAGAAGAATACCATTCTGACCGAGAGCCAGGGACCCAGATTACAGAAAATATGACATAAAAAGTAGTTGAACTGAATCTGAAAGGATAGAATGCAGTATGAGAAGGGGAGGGGCATTGCAGCTTAATGAACCTGAAAGGTGCACCTACAAGAATGCTTTGCAATGCACTAAAAGGATTGTAGTGGCAGGCGAGGCTGTAAGGATAGGACAAATTAAGATTATGGCAGGCTGATAATTGTAGTAATAAGATTAACACTTACTAGCTCTTATGCTGTAATAAGCACACAGTATGATCTTGTGAGATTTATGGGGTAGATATTTCATGGAGAGTGAAACAAGGTTCAGAGAGGTTAGCCTTATGTTTAACAAGGAGAAAGTAGTCCAGCAGACATTCAGACCCAGATCTGCTTTATGCACAGGTCTGTGCTTTTAACCTGCTACTTCAGGATATTGGAGTTTATTTTGCAAAAAAATGAAAGGTCATCTGAAGAGAATGACTATGATTTAACTTTGTGTTAGGTCACTAACTGGCAACAGTGAGAAGGATGAGTTGGGAAAGGGATACTAAAGAAAAAGAAGGAAATCTGTTAGTAAGCCAGGGAAACAGTTTAGTTATAAGATAATGAGGGACCAGGAAAGGGTAGTAATGAGGGAAATAAGGAGGAGAGCACAGATTGAGTATTGTGGGGGTAGATTGGAGAGGATTTGGTGATTGCTCCAATGGGAAATACGAAAGTAAGGAGATTGCTAATCATGATGACTGGGAAGATGGCAGTAGACTTGAACAAGAGGAATAGGCCATCGGGTGCATGCATAAGAAGGGCAGAAAAAGGCAGTGAGTATCATCTGGAATGTGTTGCAGTTGAGGGTCTGGCAGACCACATAGACAGATATTGGCACCTGAAGTCAAGGAACCATTTTTAAAGTTCTTTATCTAAAAATATACACGGTTGCAGAATTTCAATCCTAAAAAGGTCTTCATTTAAGTCAAAGTAACAGCTCATTCATTTTCCTTGGTATTTTAAACCACAAAGAGCTACTGTGTCATGACTGCCACTATCTAAAGGGCCCAATATACATCAACTGCAAGGTGCATACAAATGATTTCAGTGTCACATAATCCTTGTTATAATTCCTAGTGTCCAGTATCATTGCTCAAATGTTGGCAAGGATATTGATGATAATGAGTTTGAATTTTAATATATGCAAGGGTTTTAGGAGGAAGCTTTTCATTAAACATATTCAGTAATAGTGGCTACAAAATATTACTTGAAGTCCCTCCCACACTGATCTTTACTAAAATACCTTGCTTAAAGATACTATACGTAGTAGTTGGAAATGTCTGTATTTAATACAATTAAACACAAAGGTAGATCACCTATATAAAATAATGTACATAAATTTGAGGAAACTAAATACCTCTGAGATAAAGGAGAATTTTGATGATCAAGAAAGAACCTTGAATTAATAGAATAAAATAGATTTCCTATGTAAATGAATAAAGGCACATCATTATATACTACAAATTAATCCTTGGGGCCTGGCATGGTGACTGATGCCTTTAATCTCAGCAGTATAGAGAGATAACTGTCTCAAAAAAAGAAAGAAAAACAACAACAATAAAAAGAACATAAAAGTGAACAAAAGCTGTAAATAAGCATTTCAGGAAAGGATATATCAATTATGGATACATATATAAAAGTGCTCAATTTCATACAGTTCAAATTTAAAAAGAAAAATTTGAAGTGTGGAGATATCATCATACAACAGAACATTTCAAGTAAAAAGGATGTCCAAGATTATGTACTGATGAGGATATGTGAGTCAGAAATTGTACTTCTAGGCCTATTCAAAACAGAGATGAATGTGTATGCACACCAAGAGATTATTCACAAGAACCCCAAATGTTCATTTTTAAGAAGATGGAGAAACATATGAGGCATATTTATACAAAGGAATACTACATGCTAATAAAAATATATAATAAAGTTATGTATAACCATCTGGATTTACTTCACAAACAGAATGTTGGCAAAAATACTAAATGTAACAAAAATAAGAATAAAATTTAAAAAATACATGTTATTCAGGTATGGTCTTCTAGGACCTAAGAAGATGAGGCAAGAAAATCATGGATTTAAAGCCAGACTGGATTATATCGTGAGGCCTTGTCTCAAAAACAAAATACTGGATAGGGCCCATAAGATGACTCAGTTATTAAAAGCACATGCTGCCAAGCCTGCTGATTTGAGGCCAATCCTTCCACATGGTGGAAAGAACTCCCATACGTTGTCCTCTGGCCTTCACACATGCACCATGGCACAGGCCACCTTCATCCACACCTAAACAAACAAACAAACAAACAAAGTGTAAAAAAGATACTGGATACTGAAAAATCTCTGTGTGAATCCATGTGCTGGCTATTTTTTAAGTCAACTTGACACAAGCTAGCGGCATCTGAAAGGAGGGAGTCTCAATTGGGAAAAGGACTCCATAAAATTCAGTTGTAGGGCATTTTCTCAATCAGTGATTGATGGGCAAGCATCCAGCCTATGTGGGTGGTACCATATCTGGGCTATTAGTCCTGGGTTCAATAAGAAAGCAGGCTGAGCAAGCAATGGGCATAAGCCAATAAACAGGACCCCTTCCATGGCCTCTGCATCACTCTGGCCCCCAGGTTCCTGCCCTGTTTGAGTTCCTGCCCTGACTTCCTTCAGCGATGGACTAGAATGTGGAAGTGTAAGCCAAATAAACTCTTTCCTCCCCAACTCACTCTTGGTCATGGTGTTTCATCATAGCAATATGTCCTAAATAATATTGTTCTGGTGGAAGCTCCACCTCAGCCCCTGACATCCATATACCCAAAGAGCCTGGAATGTTCTGGAAAGTCCACCTCATCTCCCCTCCCCCATCTCTTTCCCCAAACCCGCCCCCTCAAAGCCCGCCAAACACAGCTCCTCCCCCAGAGATGCTCAAGACCACTCCGATAGGGTATTTAAACTGCATCCCAGAAAACAGAACCATGGTTTTTCAGTCTCTCATCCCAGTCTTCTCTCTGGTGGGCTGGAGAATCACCTGGGAACGCTTTATGTGGTTTTCCGGTCTCTTGTCCCCGTCACCTCTCTTCGGGGACTGAAGGGAACACTTTACCCATTGAACCGGGGCTCTTTCTAATTCGGTCTGAGTTGGTCTGATTTGGATTGCCGTGTCGGCTGAGAGGCTTATTGGGGTGCAAAAACCTTTCAGAGATATGTCCTAACTATTTAGGACATCATGTCCTAAAAAGGACAGTCCACTAAAAAAAAAATTGAAAATAAGGGAATGAATAACTAAAGAAAGGATTGAAAGGGTTTCTTCATTTTCTATGGGCTTCTAGGTATTGTAAATGCTCAGATTCTTTTCATATGACTGACAACTGTTTGGGATATGTTTACTTTTTTAAAAAAAATTCACAAAACTTCTCACTTTGATTTCAACCTTTTGACTTGATTATGTTTTCTTTGTGGAGCCCTCTAACACCAAGTCACGCTCCCACATTGACTTGAATTATTACCCTTCATCATAAAAGAAATAAAAAGAAAAATAAGAGAGGAAAGAGGGTGAAATCAGTTAAGGTTGAGATATACCAGACATACATACATTCCTTAAATACCAAGGTGCTTAAATCATTTTCCGGGAGAAACCTCTAGCCTCCAGAATCTCAGGACAGTTTGAAACTGACTTTTCTTTTCTTTTCTTTTCTTTTCTTTTCTTTTCTTTTCTTTTCTTTTCTTTTCTTTTCTTTTCTTTTCTTTTCTTTTCTTCTCTTCTCTTCTCTTCTCTTCTCTTCTCTTCTTTCTTTCTTTCTTTCTTTCTTTCTTTCTTTCTTTCGACTGTCAGCATCCTTAAAATCTGGGAGGGGGCAGGACTGTCCTATTCTTCTCTTTATCCTTCACAATACAAACATTTCATTTTATCCATCCCTCACCCTGTCAAGGTTTTTCTTTTTTCTTCTTTTTTAACATTTAGTTAGTTAGTTAGTTAATTTTTAAAGTATTTTTTATTCATTTTACATACTAACCACAGATCCCCCTCTCATCCCTCCTCCCATTCCCTTCCCCCAACCCCCACCATCCTTCCCCTCCTCATCCCCTTCTCCAAAAAGGTAAGTTCTTCCGTTGGGGGACAGCTAAGCCTGGTGTATTCAATTGAGGCAGGACCAAGCCCCTCCCCCCCTGCATCAAAGGTGAGCAAGGTGTCCAATCATAGGTAATGGGATCCAGGAAGCCAGCTCATGAAACAGGGATAGATCCTGCTTGATAGAGAAAGACATTATGGAGTTAGGGAGAAACCTGGTGCTAGGAAAATTCCCAGGAATCTACAAGAACGACCCCAGATTAGACTACTAGCAATAGTGATAAGGGGGCCTGAACTGGCCTACCCTGGTAAGCCGATTGGTGAATACCCTAACTGTCATCATAGAGCCTTCATCCAGTATCTGATGGAAGCAGATGCAGAGATCCACAATCAAGCATCAGGCCGAGATCTGGGAGTCCAATCAAAGAGAGGGAAGAGGGATTATATTGGGGGGGGGCGTTGAGATCACGATGGGGAAATCTACAGAGACAACTGAACCAAACTCATAGGAACTCACAAACTTTGGACCAACAGCTGTGTCTGTTTGAGGGGCCCATGGCAGTGTGATCAGGATCTATTCCTGATGCGTGAGCTGGCTTTCTGGAACTGACTTTTAAAGAAGGAACCAACACACAAGAAGACAGCTGCTGTGGATATTGCTCTATATAAATAAAACACTGATGGCCAGTGACCAGGCAGGAAGTAGGTTGCCAGGCAGGAAGTAGGTGGGACAAGGAGAGAGGAGAATTCTGGGAAGCAGAAGGCTGAGGAGGGAGACACTGCAGCCACTGCCAAGACAAGCAGCATGTAAAGACTCTGGTAAGCCACCAGCCACATGGCAAGGTATAGATTTATAAAAATGGGTTAATTTAAGATAAAAGAACAGTTAGCAAGAAGCCTGCCATGGCCATACAGTTTATAAGTGATATAAGCGTCTGAGTGATTATTTTATAAGTGGATTGTGGGACTGCGGGGCTTGGTGGAGCCTGGAGAGAAGCCCTCCAGCAACAGACAGCTTGTTCAAACAATGACCTTGTGACACTCAAGTTCAAATATTCTCAAGTGTCAATATTGTGGAACAGAAATATGTAACCCATGAAGAAGCATGAGCCTGAAACTTCCTGTTCTTACCGTCCAATTAACAAGAAGCACCTCCCATTCCTTCTCTGTAAATGCTCACATAGTAACAGACCAGAGAAAGTGAGTTGGAGATTTTTGTTTGTTTCCCTGTTTGTGGCTTTCTCAAGTTTGCCTTGCAATAAAGTTCTTTCTTTTTGTGAGGACTAGTGCCACAGTATTGACCTCACTCAGTATCAAATGCTACGTATTGAGTAGAGAATCTGAAGTGGGAAATGGAGTGGTTTTGAAGAATGGGGCATCAAACTGTCTTATCATGTAACCACCTTCACTATGAAGAAGGTTGTAATACTCTTCCAGGCTTCCTCTTCTCTAGCAAATATTAGAGACAAACTGCCAAATTTGAGCTCCCCAACACTATCCCCACTGAACAGAAAGTCTGATGTTCTGTTATCACACTATTATTCTTCTCAAATGCAATCTCTCCTCAGAGAAACTGACAAATAGGGAGGAGGCAGGGAGGAAATTTAAATATAAAGAGAACGGAAATGTCTCAAATATCATATGAGTGGTGTGGAGCAAATACTGTTCTTCCAGAGAACCCGAGTTCAATACCCAGCACCTGGAACAATCAGCTCACAATCACCTGAAACTCCAGCTCCAGGAAGATCTGATACCTCTGATCTCTGCACTCACACGCACATACCTCCCCCTGCTGCACACAATTCAAAATAAAAATAGGTTTTAAAAATCATATGAAGGCCCTTGATGACTGAGGAGCAGAAACATGCAACCCATGAAGAAGCATGAGCCTAAAACTTTCTGTTCTTACCATCCAATCAACAAGAATCACATCCTATTCCTTTTCTGTAAATGCCCACATAGTAATGAATGTAGAATGGCTAGTATGCTCAAAGTTCTGGGTTTGATCCCCAATACCATATAATCTTCATGTGTGGCACATGAGTATAAACTCAGCACTTAGTAGGTAGAGAATCAGAAGTTCAAGATCATTCTTGGCTACATACCAAGTTGAGGCCAACCTGAGCTACAAGAGACTCTCTCAAAAAAAAAATCACACTCAAAAGGCAGAGACAAGGGGATTTCTGTGAGTTGGAGGCCAATCTGGTTTATATAGCAAGATTCAGGCCAGTCAGCATTACATAATGAGAACCCCCATCTAAAAAGTCATGTTATTTAAAAATTGTATTTACTTTGTGTGTGTATATATGTGCTCACAGCATGTATGTGGACATTTTTTTTGGGGGGGGTTGATGATGCCTTCCCCTTGTTGAGGCAGAGTTTCTCTTCTTTCTGCAGCTGCTCTGAATACTCCAGCACATAATCTAATGATTGTCTGCCTTCCATCTCTCTATAGGAATGCTGGATTACAGATGGCTTTTTACATGGGTTCCAGGGAGAGAACTTGGGTGATTAAACCTCACAGCTAGCACCTTTACCCTCTAAGTCATCTCTTTGGACTCAGAGTATTTTCAGGTATTACAAACCATGAGTACAAAAGTGGGGAAAATGATATGAAGTTCATTCTGGTCAAAATTAGTTAGGCTTAATTAGAAATGTAATGGGGCATGTTTGGCTTGACTATCATAGAAATGAAATGGTGGACTAGCAATGAGGACTGAAGGCAGGCCCAGTCATGGTCCTAACGAACTCTGTTATATTACTGATTCCATCATATTTCCTTTCTTTTCCTTCCTTTGGAGCTTTCTGAAGTCTTGTCACCATGTAGTTATCTTGGGTCCAAGCAACAATGGACATGATTAATGAACATCATAAGACAAAAGATCAAAACTACCCTTAACCAAGCAGAGACTTTCTAAGTACCAACATAGCTATGCCTAGCTCATTGTGCAATGATGGCCTGCAGTAATGATTAGCCAGATCATGCCCAGACCAGGATGAGCTACTACTATGAACTACTACTATGAAAGCTTCCAATCTTTGCTTTTGTTTCTTTCTTCTGTATAGCACTGAGACTGTTTTAAGTAATTTGAAGACAGAATTTAATTCAGTAGGTGTAGCTGGAAGTTTTCCTGTGTCCCAACCAGTCCTGCAGCCACTCAGACCCAAATAAACACACAGAGGCTTATGTCAATTATGAATTGCATGGCCATAATGGAAAGATATATGGAAACAGGACATTTGGAACCATTTTTTTTTCTTATAAAGGAAAGTAACCATTGTTTTTTTACAGTCTTAGTATTCACTGTAACTCTGAGCCAGTTGCCTTGAAACCATTCTGGATGTTGGATTATGTGGACCATGGTGTCATTGGAGAACTTTCAGGGGGTCTTGGGTGATCAAACCAGATTAGCCTGGAATCAATCCACAGGTTCTCATCTTCTGTGGAAACAAAAGTAGAACCTTTTTTCCAAAGCAACATATCCTTAGACATAAACTTTAAAGTCAAGATACATACATATATACGTGTGTGTGTGTGTGTGTGTGTGTGTGTGTGTGTGTGTGTGTGTATTGGCTTAACTCAGCAGCCTTTATAATCAACTGTCTTTCTACAGTTAAAAATCCCAAGGACAATATAATCCAGACTCTGTGTGATTTCCATCTTTACATGGCTTATTTTTTATATTATTCTTATTGTCTCTTTAAAGACTTTATTTTTTTTAAAGATTTATTTATTATGTATACAGCATGTATGACTGCAGATCAGAAGAGGGCACCAGATCTCATTACAGATGGTTGTGAGCCACCATGTGGTTGCTGGGAATTGAACTCAGGACCTCTGGAAGAGCAGTCAGTGCTCTTAACCTCTGAGCCATCTCTCCAGCCCCAAGACTTTATTTTTTAAAACTATTTATTTATATAACTGCATATACTCCTTTTCTTCTCTCTTCCAAGCCTACATACATTTTTACACACACTGTAAACCGTTTAAAGTTTTATTCCATCTGAATCTGTCTCATTATGAATCTATAATCCTTCTAGTCGGTCTCTATTTACCTGTGTGACCATGCTATTAATAAGGCTCCTTCTTATCCTGCTTTCTTCACTTTAAATGGCTTCCCAGTATGGCCAGCTGGCCATAGTTGTTTTGGACTCCTTGGAGCCATGGCTTTTGCCCTAACTCTGGCATGTGAAGAACCACCCATTCCATTTTGCTCAGGTGTATTCTAGCTTTAGTGTTGAAAGCATATCATATTTCAAACCCTAAATTTACAATGGCTTTTCTGGATTATGCACTTGTATAATGCTTTTTTTTTAAACCCTGATCCTATTAACAATCTGTTTCCAGAAATACATGGTAGAATGAATTGTGTTTCAAAAACTTCCCATGGCATGTGAATTTTCTTATCATTTAAATTGATACTTAGTGTTGGTAGTAGTGGTAATAGAATTTTGAAGCAGAGTCTCATATGGCCCAGGCTGGCACAGAAATTCCTATGTCACCAAAGATGGCTGTAAACTCCAGATTCTCCTGCTTCCATCTCCCAAGTGCTGGGATTAAAGGTGTGTGCCACTATACCTGACTTACATTTATTATTTAATAAACAGAAAACAATATTATAAAACCACTACAGTTTTTAAAATGACAAGTACTTAAATATATATATATATATATATATATATATATATATATATATATATATATGTTTAGGGATGGCCATTTGGGATTGGATAATCTATCAGAGGGCTTATCCCTAGAGAAAACTGTTCTTCCTCTCTTTGCAGCCATTAATTGCCTATAGCTCTTCATCTAAGAGTAGAGCCTTGTGAGATTTCCCCCATCCATATTGACATGTCAACTGGTGTCATTATACAGATTTTTTGTAGGTGGCCATACTGTTCAAATATCAAGGATGCACTCCCCTGTCATATATAGGAGACAGTGTCTCCTAGCAGACATCCTGATCCTGTGGCTAGTAAAATATTTTTGCTTCTTCTTCTGAAAGGTTCACTGAGCCTTAGGTGTAGGGGGCTATGTTGTATATATATTGTATATATTGTACCATTTGGGATATCTTTCCATGTTGATCATTGTGGTTCGTAGGCTTTACAACTAGATAGGACTTTTAATTGTGTTTCTCTTTGGTAGCATAGCAACTTTGAATACTGTGAGAGATAGTGCTCAGAGAGAAGGCTTCCAGGTCAGTTCCAGCTCAAATCCTCCAATTCCTGTGTCCTAAATATGTGTTGTATTCAGCAATATGGTTTTACCTTCAGGAAAATGGTAATTGCCTATACTGTTTTTGGAATCTCTTGGACTTCTCTGGCCAATAACTTAAAGGGAGGTTTCCCATGTCTGGGACTAGGGTTTTGTTAGATAGTCTAACTCTCGGGGGAAGCATTATCACCCCAAGTGGCATAACTTCATTTAAATTATATATGTAATATGTTATGTGTGTGCTACATATGTATTTTAAGTAAGCATAGTATAATGTTTTCCTATGGCTTTTTCAGTTGTCCTTAGTGTTCATCATCCTTCCTGCTTAACTATTGTTTATTTAGCCTTTCTTTTTAATACTATGAGTTTGTTAACATGTCACTGGCATGATCATAAATCTTTTCCTTTGTGATTTCATCTGCTGCTTCAAATTTTAGAGAATTGTAATCCCTATAGATTCTTCTTAGTTTTAATAAAATAAAATGTTTCTGCCAGTGCCCTCATCCTTTCTTTGACCTTTGCTTTAAACATTGTGTGGTATAGACAGACTCCTGGGTAAATCTTACTTTTAAGCCTGCAGTCCTTGTTTATCTCTTATATTATACAAAGATCAGATGAAGGGCAATGATATTTCAATTTATAAGTAAAGGTTAAAGAAATTGGGCTTGTTTAGCTTTGAAACTGGATTAATTTATTGATGTGGGGAAGAAGAATTGAGGGATTTTAAATAAAGGACTTGAAGTAGATGAAAGGGTAGATAGTATTGAGCAACTGTTCTCCATTTCTATTTGAGAGTAAAAGGAAATAGACATGCTGGGGTAAGAAGGATCTTTGTCTTGGAAATACAGAAATAATATCCAGCCTTCAGATTTGATGTATTGGGTGCTGTTATCAAGACAGCCTTTAAAAAGAATTACAGAGATCTTTTCTTGAGTGCAATGCTACAGAATAGAATGCATATTAATTTAAAAATTGTATAGTATTTTGTATAATAATTATTATTCTCTTTTCCCCTTATAATTACTTATTCAAACTTCATAAAAACTGGGAAGTAGACATTATAACTGATTAAGGATAGTATTATGTTCACTTATAACCATGTAAGGATGAGGAAGCTGAGTTTGAATTACCAAACATCAAAGAAGTTAGCAGGTAGTAAAACTTGATTATTCAAATGGCTTAATAGATATAATTCCATATGATGTAATTCATCCATTAAAGCATTCAATTCAATGGATTTTAGTGTATTCATAGGGTTTTATAACCATTACCACCATCAATTTTAGAACATTTTTGTCACTTCAGAAAAGGAACCTAATCCTAGCTGTAGGCAACCATTAATCTACAGTTTATCTCTATATTTGCTTACTTTGACAATTTCACATCAATTGAATCATACAATATATGCTTTTCTGGGTCTTGTCACTTAGCAGAATGTTGTTAAAGTCCATCAATCTTTCAGTATGTACCAATACTTCATTTCTTTGTATGACTGAATACTATTTATTGTATGACTATACTATACCTTGTTTATTCAGTCACCAGTTGATGGGCATTTGGGTTGCTCTATATTTGGGCTATTACGAACACTCACCTTTATAATATTAAAAATTTCTATTTTTGACTGCTATGAAAATTCATGTACAGATCTTTGAATGTGTATATTTCACTGATAACATAATCTTGAATATCAGGCTTTTTTGTCATAAGCAAAATTTTAAAATGGCTCCAAAGATCCCTACTCCATAGTATCTATGCCATATAATAGCCTCCTCCCTTGGATGTGGGCAGAACTCAAGTATAATGAGATAACACTTCCTTGATTTGATTATATTATATGACAAAGGGGAAGGAATTTATTGGTATAATAAAGGCCCCTATCAGTTTACTTTGAGTTAATAAAAATGGAGATTATTCTAGGTGGGCTTTATTTAATCAGATGAGCCCTTTAAGTGAGGGTCCAGATCTCTCCTGAAAGAAATATTCAAAGCAAAATATGCTGTTTAGCTGGCCTTGGAGAAGCAATCAATTAAGTCGATAATTATCTACATGGCAAGGGACAAAAGATATTACCAAAAGTTGAGAGAAGTCCTATAAAGAGCAACAATTTCAGAATCACAACTGCAAGGGACTGGGATTGTCAGTAACCTGTGTGCTTAAAAGAGGACCTCCAGGCCAGATACAGTGGAGCACATCTTTCATCCCAGCACTAAGGAGGCAGAGGCAGGCAGATTTCTATGAATCAAGACCAGCTTGTTCTATGTAGGGATTCTAGGCCAGCCAAGGATACAAACTAACAAAAAAAGATGGCCTCCAAGTCCTATATGAGATTGAAGCCCTGGATGATATTTTGATTTTATCTTGGTGAGAACTGAATGGATCTAGATTCCTAACCCATAGAAACTGTAAAATAATGGATGGCTTTCAGCCATTAAGCTTCTAATAGTTTTTAATCTGGCAACAAAAAGTGAAAACAATGTCTTGTTGATGCTTTTCCCACAACAACATGCACAAATGTTTCCATGTACTTGACTTTCCTTCTTTCTCCATTATTTTAATACTATTTTGTAACTATTGCAGTGTCTAGGTAATAACAGAGCTTTAAAAAACTACTTCTTCTATAGAGCCTCAATAAACATAAAGGAAGTAGTGATTCTGATCGACAAGAAATCACAGACTCATGGGTTTTATACAGTCTTAGGGATCTTAGAAATAGTATGTCAATAGTCTACTATGAATCTTCATCAGGCTTAGTTTACTAAAGACAGACTTCATACTCAAGCCATAAGACCTCTTTGCCACAAGCCTCATTAAAATAATTCCCAGGGCTGAAGAGATGGCTCAATGGTTAAGAGCATGGCTGCCCCTGCTGAGGACCTGTTTTTTGTTTCCAGCCCTCACATGATGACTCACAACTGTCTGTGACTCCAGCTCCAGGAGATTTGATGCCCTTTTCTGTCTTTCAGGGGCATCAGGTATGCACATGGCACACACACACACACACACACACACACACACACACACACACACACACACATTCATGTAAATACTCACATAAACAAAACATAAATAGATTTTTATTAAAAAGAAAACAATTCTTGCAAATTTCAGTGGCCACCTTTCTATGGGTCCTGCATGTCCAGTTGAGGCAACATTTTATCAAGCAGTCCAGGCAAGAACAGTTTCTTGTCCAAATGGTTATTTTTGCCAAGAAGAAGATAAACTCCTTATGGAGTGTCTTCAATGTCCATCTTTCTCTTTGAAGTAAATCAGTGCTGCCAGGAGCAGGTGTGTCTCATTGTCCAGAAAGTCTAATTCTTCAAAACATTTTAAATTCCTTATTCTGTGGGTCTTTTAAGTGTTTGAAGATTACCTACCTAACTAAATTATATCTATGTATACCTAGAAAATGGTCCTTCAGGTTCCTGCTTTGCAGAAGAAACTGCCAGACATTCTACAGGGCACAGAGAAAAGTGAGTGGGAGTCTAGAGATGGATACCCCAACTGTAGCATGAATCTTAAAAGTTCTCATTAATAAAAACAAACCTGAGGCCAGTTATTGGGGTGAATGCTGGGAGATCAAAGAAGCAGAACAAGCCACAGCTACCTCACCTTGTCAATTCCTCAGCTGATCCTGTTTCCTCAGACTAGAAGCCTCTGAGTCCTCATCCAGAATGGATCTCAGCTGAACTGCTTCTCGAAAGCCTGAAAGCTTTACCAGCTCTAGTTCCTGGTCCTCACACCTTATATACCTTTCTGCTATCGCTTCCTGGGATTAAAGGTGTGAGTCACCATCCCTGGCTGTTGTTTCCAGTGTGGCTTTAAACTCACAGAGATCCGGATGGATCTCTGCCTCCCAAGTGATAGGATTAAAGGCGTGTGTGTCACCATTTTCTGGCCTCTATGTCTATCTAGTGGCTGTTCTGTCCTCTGACTCCAGATAAGTTTATTGGTGTGCACAATATTTTGGGGAACACAATATCACCACACCCAACATTACAGAGAAACTTGGGATGACTGTCCAGGCAGGCAGCTGTCTCTGTCATTCTAGATTTTGGGAAATTGCTTACAATGCTCTCCCTGTTTACTTAGGTAATATTGTATCCTTCTGAAGTCTTTGATGTAGTTGAAGATGATATAGTTATAAATATGGTTTCCTTGGTTATGATAAGAGATAAGGTAGATATGAAACTTTAGAGTCACAAATATAGGATAGATAGAATATTTTCTTTAACTTTACAGAATACAAATAGACTAGATATTGTAACTGTAATTCTTGTTTGTGACATGTAATTTTATTATGTTAAAGTTAAAAACTTCCTTTTTGATTAAACAGAAAAGGGGGAAAAAACAATTCCCCAGATAATTATCTGTGATTTTTCTCACTCTCATTTTCTCATTTTACTTCTCTGCCTGTTACATAATCTTTTTGAAGCCACAACTTGACTCCTTTAAATGAGTGGAAGATGGAGAATTTCCAGTGAGTTCTGAATTAGGAATAGACCTGGTGATGTACTCCTGTAATCATAGCTCTTGGGAGCTAAAGCAGAAGTATTAACAATTCAAGGCCACTCTGGGATACATAGAGATTACTATCTCAAAAATAAACTAATAAATAAACAAAACAAAAAATTTAAGTAAGTTCTAAGAGTTTAAAGACATCATGCTGAGTTACAACTTCATAATGAGCCTACATTTTCTCAGTTCACTGGCTCCTTCACACAAGAGTAAAATCATGAGTCTATAAAACAGCAATCTAATTAGATCTTCAAGAAACTTGAAATCAGAATACACCTGGAAATATGCCTAAGGTATTTACTTCATCAATTCCTGAGCAATGGTATACATGATATTCTAAAGTATATTTTTAAAGAAGGGGCTTGGTATCAATTTGGGGGTCCAAATGATATTTTCTGTTCATTTTATTTATTATTACTGTGATGATGATATATATGTGTGCAGGATGTGTATGTGTGGGTACAAGTACAACAGTGTGCATGTGGAGACCAGAGGACAATTTTGTGGAATTGGTTCTCCCCTCCTACTTTTCCGTGGGTTCTGGAGAATCAAACCCAGGTTGCCAGATTTCTATGGCAAGCACCTCTACCAGCTGAGCCATCTCACTGGCCATCAGATAATATTCTTCTTCTTTTTTTTTTAAGATTTATTTATTTATTATGTATACAGAGGAGGCACCAGATCTGATTGCAGGTGGTTGTGAGCCACCATGTGGTTGCTGGGAATTGAACTCAGGACCTCTGGAAGAGCAGTCAGTGCTCTTAACCTCTGAGCCATCTCTCCAGCCCCCCAGATAATATTCTTGCCTCAGCTTTTTAGTGGCTGGGACTAGAGGTGTGTGCCATCATGCCTGCTAAAACAAAATATTTGTTATTGTGTCAGCTGCATTTGTTCCAATAGTTAAAAATCCTCTAGTACATAGCTTTGTAAGGGCAAGGCTGGGGAATGGAATGAGGGCACTGTACATACTAGCCAAGCATTTCTACACTGAGATACACCCTCAGTTTAAGATAATTCTTTCTGAAGAAAAAAATTGGTCCATAGCTTGGTGTGGTAGTGCATAGCTGTAATCCAGCACTAGGGTGGGTGGCTAGGCTGGAGGATGTGAGTTTCAGGCAGCCTGGACTATGTAGCTGACTCTGTTTCAAAAAAAAACAAAGACAAACAGAAGTAACCTTGGTCATAGCTTTGTAATACACTAGTTGTCTTTGGTAAACTCTATGACTGATGCCCATATATACATTAAAGGCAGCACAGTTTAGGTGAGCAGTAAGATGTTAGGGTCAGGCTTAGGTTTGATGTTTGGGTCTGTGTAGTGGGTTAGCAACTGGGTTCTTGAGCATGTTTCTCACCTCTGCCAGCTCAATTTTCCTCTGCAAGAAAAATATGGCTATTACAATATTGCCTACTTTATACAATATTTAAAAGGATTATATGAGTTTATGTATGTAAAGCATGGAGCAGGTGTCTACTACAGATTGGCACTCAAAAACTAATAGCTGTTATTATACATGTTATTATATATATATGCTACAGGCCAATGATACAGCTCATTTCTACATGTGCACAAAAATTCCAAACTCCCTAAAATTAAGAATCAAGATTTACTAAAATATTGAAACCTGAATTAAGTTAAAAAATAACTTCAACATTGCATAAGGTTTGGGGAATGTAGCTTTGGTGTATACCACTTGTCTAGAATGAATAAAGTCCTAGGTTTGGTCCCTAGTACCATAGCAACAACAAAAAATTAACATGAATTTTCTTTTCAACATATGATTCTTTGGAAATTTCACAGTAGGTACCCCAATCCCTCTCATTTCCTGGTCCTTCCATTTCTGCCCTCCACCCTTGTAGCCTCTCCCACAAAGGAAAAACATTTTGCTCCTCCAACTTTCCCACCTCTCCATTCAGTGTTCATTTGTCGTAGTGGTGTTGGAAGCTGCAGTGTGTCATGCATCTACCCTTTTGCCCAAGCAGCTTTACTTGCAAATGTTCATTGTAATGAGTTGGTGGTCTGGTTCAAGGCCTCTGGTTTCTGGTACATCATCAATACTGGACCCCCACTGAAACTTCTCTTGGATATCCTGCTGTTCCGCAAGTCATGGGTAGATGTTGAGGTGGGCCAACTCAAAGCCCTGGATGTGGGCCTTGGTGGTAACTGAGTTGGTGAGTACAGGCCTTGACTGGGACCACCATCCTCAGGAGAGCATCAGGGACAGCTAGCTCTCCTGCCCATGCCATTGGGGCTAGCTTTCCCACATGAATGATGAGGGGTGGGACCAGCCCTCATATATGCATGGCCTACTCTTTTGTTTTAGCAGCCCTTGAGTGGGGTGCAGTTCTCCCAGGGCCATCGAAGGTTGGAGCCAGCTCTCCCATGCCATGCCACTGGGGCCAGTTCTAGGACCAGGAGGCAGCTCTCACACTGAGGCAGCTGGTGGGGGTGGAGTTGGCTCTCCCATGGCCCCAGGTGGTAACGTGGGCTACAGACATCATCACAGACCTCAGCTGCAGCTTGGGCAAGGATGTCACCATGGCCTCAGGTCACTAAGATCAGCATGGCTCTCCGATATCAACATGGACTCAGGTGGCAGCTCAGACCACAGGCATCCATATGGCCTTCAGTGGTAACACATACTATGGACAGCAACACAGACCCCAGCTTTGGTAGAGCCACAGACTCAGACATGGCCCTTGGCAGCAGTACAGGCCCGGGCATCATATGGCCCCAGGTGGCAGCATAGGCCACCCATACCAACCTGTTCCTCACCACCATCGTGTGTTCAGTACTGCTTCTCTGCAAAGTGCGTGAACCACTCCACTTCTCCTTCTCTCCCATTTCTCCACCACATACCCATTCAAATCATAGTGGCGCCCACCCACCCAGGCCATGGGACAGTGGTCTAACATGAATTTTTAAATTATTTCTGTTTAGTATCTTATGGTGTGTGTGTGTGTGTGTGTGTGTAGGTGAGAGGACAATTTGTGGTAGTTGGCTCTCTCCTTCTATCATGTGGGTTGAACTCAGCTTCTTAGGCTTGGTGACAAGTGCCTTTACCAGTTGAGCCATCTTGCAGGCTCTCACCTAATTTTTAAAATCCATTTTATACAAAGCGTGATTAATAGTACTCTAGAGCATATTGATAAAGAATATGGACTTTGGACTCAGACCTGGGTCTGTATATTCAACCTACCACTTCCACACTACTTCGACAAGTCCTAACCTTCCTTTTCTTTATTTATAAAGTAAAAATCATAATAGAAACTACTCTGTATGAGCTTTGAGAGAATTAAATTGGATGATACTACTTGATCCTAGTGCAGTGCTTAAAACAGAATAAATGCTCAATAAGTGTTCTTTTAAAAAAAAGAGGGGAAAGGTGATGAATGAAACTTTACAAAACTCAACTATTTATTTTGGACCATATTCTTTTGAAATCCTAACATAACAAATATCATTGTATTTTTTGCATTCTGATTCATTCAACATTATTTTATACACACTCTTCCACATTTCAACATATGTTTATTTCACATAATTGCTGCTTTTAGAATATTTGGCATCAATTTTCAAAGATACCATTATGAATAAAACTGATATAAAGATCTTTATGCCATTCAACTAGTTTTTCTTTAGAGTTGATTTTTGGACTTTTTTTCCAAAAGTGTGGATATCAATTCAAAAATTACATAATACAGTCAAGAAAGCTAACTGACAAATGTGAGAAACAATTTCAGAAAGTATTCAAACACTAAGACAAGCTAGATAAAAAACAAACAAATAACAAACTCTACTGTTTAAAATATGCATCATTGTGGCTGGAGAGATGGCTCAGCAATTAAAAACACTTATTACTCTTGTAGAGGACCCTAGTTTAGATCCCAGCACCCATGTGGTGGCTCACAACCATCTGTAACTCCAGTTCCAGAGGATCCAACATCCTCTTCTGGACTCTACCAGCATCAGGTACTTACATGGTACACATACATACATGCAGGCAAAACATCCATACACATAAAATAAAAAAAAATATTTAAAATATGTATCATTGAACTTGAAAGGAAATGAAAGATTTCTCTGGAGTTTAGAAAGGAAAGATTTCTGATCTGGTCCAAACCAGACTGGATGGTAGAAAAAAAATCTGTGGCATTTTTTTCCTTTTCTTTTAGAAGTTAAGGTACAAAATAACATTATACTGTTATTTATTGTTCTTAAAATTTTATAATCAAGATATGAAAAAATTTTACAAATTCCCATTCCCTACATTCTCCCATAGTCCTCTGTAGAGAAACCCTTCCTCCACTCCCATGTAGCTTGAGGTTAATAGCACACTGAATGGATGGGAATCCACAGACCTGCTGTAGTCTCATCAACAAACACAATGCTTGAAGCAGGTTATTTTGGCAAGAGGTATATACTATATGAGATCAGAGAAGAGTCTTTCTATAACTAGTTAACTATAATTTTGAAAATCTTGTGCACTGAATTATATTTAGTATCTCTTTTGAAATATATATTTAATATGACATTTTCCTTTATTGTTTGTTTGTGGCAGAATCTCTCTATGTAGCCCTGGCACATCCTTGAACTCACTCTGTAGACAAGACTGGCCTTGAACTCACAGAGATCCTGTCTCTGCTTCCCACGTGCTGGGATTAAAGGTGTGCTCCACCACTCCTGGCATGATACCTATTCTTTAAAATGTCTAACTAGGTACAATGGCACACACATTTAATCCCAGTATTCTGCCTCTGGGAGGCGGAGGCAGGTGGATCACTGTGAGTTCCAGGCCAGTCTGGTCTACATAGATCATTCCAGGACAGTCAGGGCTATGCAGAGACACTGTCTCAAAAAACAAAATTATGTGTCTAGCATATGGACAATTAGTGACATATAAGGGACATATAAGAAAACTACTAACAATTACATGATATTAATAATAAATAAATAATGTGTTTTTTATATGTTAAGCCAACTTTGTAATGTTGTAATAAAGTCTGCTTGGTAATGATATGGTTTCTTTTTTTTACACAATACAGAATGAATTTACCATTTTAATTTATCCTTTATGTTCATGAGTAAGATTGCCTTTGTACAATCCTTGTCCATATTTGATATTAAATTTATATTATCCTCATTGAATATGTAGGACAGATAACCATGGTAAAGCAGGTAACCATGGTAAAATAGTATAACATTTTATCTTCTTCCTAGATACCACCAAAATAACATAAAGAATAAAACAAGAATATATTCATAAAGACAAAGAAATTACGAGTAGAGAGGTATAACACAGAATAGTCAACTAGTTGGATAAGATATGGCTAAGCTAGATTTGGTTAAGGGTACATGGAAGTCTTTATATTTTCTTTTGCAATTTTCAGTCATTATTAAATATTCTTTTAATGTTAGAAATATACAAAAACAAAGAAATTAGTTCCAGAAAGTGACAGGTTCTCTCTCTCTCCTCTCTCTTTCTCTCTGTCTTCCCCTACCCTGGACAGGGTTTCTCTGTGTAGCTCTGGCTGTCCTGGAACTCACTCTGTAGACCAGGCTGACCTCAAACCCAGAGATCTGCCAGCCTTGCCTCCTGAATGCTGGGATTAAAGGTGTACGCCACCACTGCCCAGATACCTGGAAAATTCTTAACTTCAGACCTTGAATCTTTAGATCTAGTTTGAGGCTGGGGATACTACATTTTTAACAGTCTCTCAAGTGATGTCCAGGCTGGTGATTTATGAATAGCAAGACATTTTGTTCTTTGAAAGACCCTCACTCTGTAGCCTAGGCTGGCCTAGACCTACTATGGAGGGCAGTCTGGCTAGGAAGTCAGTTTGGAGGCCAGACTTGCCTTGAACTTTTAGCCAGTTTTGTGCTTCACCCTGCAAGTGCTAAGCCACGCAAGCAGCAAATAACAAATGATTTTTTTTTTTTACTTCTATAGATTGAACCCAGGGCTTTGGGCCTTGCCCATGATAGACAAGTGCAATACTCCTGAGCTACATCCCCCAGAAAACCTCCTTTTTCACATTATATTTTAAGATAGGGTCTCCTAAACTTCTCTAGCAGGGAGGGAAAGGGAAGAGGGTGGGCACAAAGTCCCAACCCTAGATGAGGAGCTATTGGCATTTGGCAGTCATTGAAGAGGAAGAGTCAGTTTTCTTTATGGGTGTGACTTCTGTTAGGCTGACCAAGCTCTAAGGCAGGGCTTACACCCAAAAGTATTGGGACAGAACAAACTGGACTCGGAGGAGTTCAAAATAAGAACATGATCAATAACAGCTAGGACAACTTGTCTCCACCAGAGCCCAGCTATCTTACCACAGTAGACCCTGAATATTCCAACACAGATGAAGCACAAGAAAAAAAACCTTAAACCAACAACATGAAGATGATAGTGGCCCTTAAAGAGGCAATGAATAAATCCCTTAAGGAAATGCAGAAAAGCACAAACAGACAATTGGAGGAAATGAATAAATTCCTCAAAGAAAGCCAGGAAAAAGCAAACGAACAATTGGAGGAAATGAATAAATTCCTTAAAGTAAGCCAAGAAAAACAATTGAAGGGAATGAATAAAATGTTTCAAGACCTGAAAGGGAAATAAAAGGTAAAAGAAAACACAAACTGAGGGAAATCTGGAAATAAAACATTTAGGAATGCAACAGGAACTACAGGGGCAAACTTCATCAAGAGAACACAAGAGATGGAAGAGTGAACCTCAGGCATTGAAGATACAATAGAAAAAATGGAAACATCAGTCAAAGAAAATGTTAAATCCAAAAATTCCTAACCCAGAACATCCAGGAAATCTGGGACACTATGAAAAGACCAAACCTAAGGATAATAGGAACAGAGGAAGGAGGAGAATCCCAGCTCAAAGGTCCAGAAAATATTTTCAACAAAATCATAGACAAAACATTTTCCTAACCTAAAAAGGAGATGCCTTCTTGGTGCACACCTTTCATCCCAGAGCTCAGGAGGCAGAGGCAGGCTATGAGTTCGAGGTCAGCCTGGTCTAAAGAGCAAGTTGCAGGACAGCCAGGGCTATGAAGGGAAATCCGTGTTCAAAACGCAAACTACACAAAAAAAAAAAAAAAAAAAAAAAAAAAAAAAAAACAACAACACACAGAAAAATCTTAAAACACACACACACACACACACACACACACACACACACACACACACACAGGAGGTTCCTTCTTTTCGTTACAGAATACCAAATAATTTGGACCAGAAAAAGAAGTCTCCTTGCTGTATAATAATCAAAACACTAAACATACAGAACAAAGAAATAATATTAAAAGCTGCAAGGGAAAAAGACCAAGTAACATATAAAGGCAGACCTATTAGAATTGCACCTGAATTCTCAATAGAGACTCTAAAAGCAAGCAGGACTTGGACAGATGTGTTGCAGATTCTAAGACACCACAGAGATAGAGAAGATAAGATATTCTATGATTTTATGTTTACATTTGAATTTAAACAATATTTACCTACAAATCTAGCCCTACAGAAGGTGCTAGAAGGAATCCAAGGAGGTTAACTACACCCATGAAAACACATGAAATAAATGATCTTACGTCAGCAAAACCAAAAGAAGGGAAACACACACACACACACACACACACACACACACACACACACAGAGTCATTTACTTCCAACAACAACAAAATAACAGGATTCAACAATTATTGGTCATTGATATCTCTCAATTATCAATGGTCTCACTTCCCCAATAAAAAGACACAGATGAACAAAATGGTTTTAAAAATAGGATCCATCCTGTTGCATACAAGAAACATACCTCAATATCAAGGATAGACATTACCTCAGGGTTAAGAGTTGGAAAAAGATTTTCTGAGCAAATGGACCTAAGAATCAAGCTCATGTAACTATTTTAAAAACATCCTTCATGATAGCTTCAAATAGTATAAAATATCATGGGGTAACTCTAACCAAGCAAGTTAAAGACTTGCATGATAACAAGTTCAAATCTTTGAAGAAAGTAATTGAAGAGGATATCTAAAGATGGAAAGATCTCCCATGCTCATGGATTGGTGGGATTAGCACAGTAATAATGGCCATCCTACCAAAAGCAATCTACAGACTAAATGCAATCCCCATCAAAGTACCAACTCAATTCTTTTTTCTTTTTTTTTTACTCTTCTTTCATACATTACATTCTGACCTCAGTTTCTCCTGCCTCCCCCTCCCCAGATCCACCCCCACCACTTATAAAAGATCAGGCATCCCAGGGACATCAAGCAAACATGGTATAACAAGCCATAATTAGAACAGGCACATATCATCACATCAAGGCTGGACAAGGCAACCCAATAAGAGGAAAGGGGTTCTACAAGCAGTCAAAAGAGCCAGAGATACCCCCACTTCCACTGTTAGGAATTCCATAAGAACACCAAGCTACTCAGCCATAACATACATGCAGAGGACCTAGGTCAGACCCCTACAGGCTCCCTGATCTCTGCAAGTGCCCATGAGCCAGTTGATTCTATGGGCCATGTTCTCATGGTGTCCCTAACCCCTCTGATTCCTCCAATCCCTCCTCCTCCTCTAAAAGACTCCCTGAGCTCCACTTAATGTTTGGCTGTCCAAAACAATTTTTTATAGACCCTGAAAGAACAATTCTTCATATGGAAAAACAAAAAACCCAGGATAGTTAAAACAATCCAGTACAATAAAAGAACTTCCAGAGGTAACACCATCCTGATTTCAAGTTTTACTACAGAGCTATAGCAATAAAAACTGCATGATATTGGCATAAAAACAGACACCTTGATCAATGTAGTAGAATTGAAGACCCAGGCATAAATTCACAAAGTTATGGACACTTGATTTTTGATAAAGAAGCTAGGAGAAAAGAAGCATCTTCAACAAATGATACTGGTCAAACTGGATGTTTGCATGTAGAAGAATGCAAATAGATCCATATTTGTCACCCTGCACAAAACTCAAGTCTAAGTGGGTCAAAGACATCAACATGAAACCAGATACACTGAACCTAATAGAAGAGAAAATGGAGAATAGCCTTGAACACATTGGCACTGGAGAAGACTTTCGGGACAGAACACAGATAGAAAGGGTACTAAGATCAACAATTAATAAATGGGACCTCATGAAACTGAAAAGCTTCTGTAAGGCAAAGGACAGCATCAATCAGACAAAGTGGTAGCCTACAGAATGGGAAAAGATTTTTGCCAACTCCACATCCAACAGATTGCTAATGTCCAAAATATATAAATAACTGAGGAAACTAGATATCAACAAACCAAATAAACCAATTTAAAAATGAGTTACAGATGTAAACAAAGAATTTTCAACAGAGGAATCTCAAATGGCCGAAAAACACTTAAAGAAATGTTCAACATCCTTAGCCATCAGGGAAATGCAAATCAAAACTACTTTGAGATTCCATCTTATACCTGTCAGAATAGCTAAGATCAAAAATTCAAGTGACAGGTCAGGCTGGCGGAGATGTGGAGCAAGGAAAACACTCCTCTATTACTGGTGGCAGTGAAAATTTGTACAGTCACTTTGGAAATCAATATGATAGTTTCTCAGAAAATTGGGAATAGATCTACCTCAAGACCCAATGATACCACTCTCGGGTATATACCCAAGTGCTGTGGGATGGTCTGTATGTCAAATTGCTCTGATTGGTCAATAAATAAAACACTGATTGGCCAGTGGCCAGGCAGGAAGTAGGTGGGACAAGGAGAGAGGAGAATTCTGGGAAGTGGAAGGCTGAGGCAGAGAGACACTGCCAGCCGCCATGACCAGCAGCATATGAAGATGCCAGTAAGCCACAAGCCATGTGGCAAGGCATAGATTTATGGAAATGGATTAATTTAAGCTATAAGAACAGTTAGCAAGAAGCCTGCCACGGCCATACAGTTTGTATGCAATATAAGTCTCTGTGTTTACTTGGTTGGGTCTGAGCGGCTGTGGGACTGGCGGGTGACAAAGATTTGTCCTGACTGTGGGCAAGGCAGGAAAACTCTAGCTACACCCAAGGAATACTCAATCATGCCACAAGGACACATGCTCAACTATGTTCATAGTGGCTTTATTCATAATAGCCAGAAACTGGAAATAACCTAAATGTTCCTCAGCTGAAGAATGGATAAAGAAAATATGTCACATTTACACAATGGAGTATCACTCAGCTATTTAAAAAAAACGACATCTTGAATTTGCAGGCAAATGTATGCAACTAGAAAAAATCATCCTGAGTTAGGTAACCCAGATCCAGAAAGAGAAATATGGTATGTTGTGGTGGTTTGAAAGAGAATGGCCTCCAAAGAGAGTGGTACTATTAGGAGGCATGGCCTTGTTGGAGTAGGTGTGGTCTTCTTGGAGGAAGTATGTCACTGTAGAAGCGGGATTTGAGGTCTCCTATATATTCAAGATACCAGTGTCTCAGTCTACTTCTTGTTGCATGCAAGATGTAGAACTCTCAGCTCCTCTGCAGCATTATGTCTACTTTGTACTTTGCCATGTCCCACCATGATGATAACGGACAGAACCTCTGAAACCATAAGCTGCTACCTCAATTACATGTTTTCCTTTATAAGAGTTGCCATGATTATGGTGTCTCTTCACAGCAAAAGAACCCCTAAGACATATGCATTCACTTATAAATAGATATTATCTGTTAAGTAAATGATAATAAGTTACAAATCCACAGACCCAAATAGGTTACGTGTAAGCAGATTTTTCTTTCCTGCAGGTTAGCTCCCAAATAACCACATGGATACTTCTTATTAATTATGAAAGCTTGGCTGACAGCTTAGACTTGTTACTAACTAGCTCTTACTACTTAAATTAACCCATAACCATTAATTTACATGTTGCCATGTGGCTTGTGCCTTTACTTGTCCTCCAGAATATCTTGATCCCTCTATGTCTCCTGGCAACCCTGCCTTTCTTCTTCCCAGAGCTCTCTCTGTCCAGAAGTCTCTGCTATATCTCCTGCCTAGCTATTGGCTGTTTAGCTTTTTATTAAACCCATTACAGTGACATATCTTTTTGTTCTTGGTTTTTTTTTTTTTTTTTTTTGACACAGGTTTTCTCTGTGTATCTTTGGAGCCTGTCCTGGAACTCATTCTGTAGACCAGGCTGTCCTCAAACTCACAGAGATCCACCTACCTCTGCCTCCCAAGTGCTGGGATTAAAGGCGTGTGCCACCACTGCCGAGTCTCACAGTGACATAAAGGACTATCCCACAACAGTTAGGTAAGGAGGAGGGCTCTAGGAGGACACAGGGATCTCCTTGGGAAGCCAAATAGAATAAATTTTGTGGGTGGACTGGGGGTGGGTGGGGGTGGGGGAGGGAGGGATCAGGTGTGTGTGGGGAAGGGATGGAGGTGTTGGGGCCATGTTGCGAGACACCCCCACCCCCAGCAAAACCACCACAGAGCCAATATCCGATGCAAAATATACAGGGGTCTATTAATAACAAGCAAGCCTGGGCTTGGTCTGTGTCCAACACTTGACTCAGTGGGTGGAGGAGGATGGCCCTGAGCTCTCAGGGTGAGGGGTTTTTAAAGGGAAAAATTGCAAGCAGGGTGGTACAAGCCTTTGCATCAAATGATAGAGTGAGGGTGTGTAACCTTTGAATTTACTGGTTGGGGGTTACAGCTATCATTTTTGGGCAGGCCTGGACAAGTCCCAGGCTTTGTCCTTGAGCTGCCATGGGGGCTGGCTGGCCTTGCATGTACTGACTGTGGGGGCTGACTCAGTGGCCCAGGCTCTGTCCTTGAGCTGCCATGGAGGCTGGCTGGCCTCACACGTTCACATTGACCCATGCACAACCCATGCACGCAGCTCTAAGTTGGTGAAGGGTCCCAGACAGTAAACAACTGGCTGAACCTTGAGCGGTCAGAGTACGTGCAGAAAGGGAGCTACTGCAAGGACTATGTCTTTTGTTCATGGCCCTCCCAGAAACTGCTTGCTCAAGTCTCAGGAAACTGAAATTGAGCCCTGATCTCTGAGAGAAGACTCACAGCCTGTTATGGCTTCTGTTTGGTCCTTTCAGATGGAGAGAGTGTGGGGAGGACAGATGGAATTTGGAGGCATTTGGGGGCAGTGTGGAAACCTAGTTGTTGGTTAAGAGGTGGTGCTTGTGGCTGGCCGCCACCCGCGGTGGCCATGCCAATGGAGGAGAGTGCTGGAGGAGAGTCACGAGGCATGGTTACCTTTCTAGAGCTTTATTGGGAGAGAGGGGGAGGGGGAGAGAGAGACAGAGACAGAGACAGAGAGATCATGTGGAGGGGGGAGAATACAGAAGGAGAGGCGATACGGAAAGAGAGAACACAGAGAGGGCATACCCGCTTTTTAGGCTGGAACACCGTTGCAGGCTGGTGACATAATTAAGGACATAATCCTTACATCCCAGACTTTTGCTTAGTATAAAAAAAAAAAAAGCAGGCAGATGGGAATAGGGGCGTTGTTTCTCTCAAAAGCTGCTTCCAGCTGACTAGTGGACATCAGTTGGCTCTTGGGGGAATGGAGAAGGGGAGTCTTCCGAGGTAGACAGCCGTTGTGGGATACTGTCTACCATCCGTTGTTCTGGAGACATGTATCCCTCTTGGTTGTGGCTGGGAACCTTCTGTCCAACAGGATGCTGGTGACACAGAAAAAAAGCTTACACTAGTGTGTAGCATGAATCTTAAAAGTTCTTATTCATAAAATCAAACCCGAGGCGAGTTATTGGGGTCCATGCTGGTAGATCAGAGAGACAGAACAAGCCACAGCTATCTCACCTTGCCGGATCCTCAGCTGGTCTTGTCTCCTCAGACTGGAGGCCTCTGAGTCCTCATCCGGAATGGGTCTCAGCTGAATTACTGCTCAAAAGCCTGAAGCTTAACCAGCCAAAATCTTAACTAGCCAAATGCCTAACCAGCCAAATTCTTAACCAGCCAAATTCTTCTATTTTCTGGTCCTCACGCCTTATATATCTTTTTGCTTTCTACCACCACTCCCTGGGATTAAAGGCTGGCTTTCTGGGATTAAAGGCGTGTGTCACCATGCTTGGCTATTTCCAATGTGGCCTTGAACTCACAGAGATCCAGAGGGATTTCTATCTCTGGAATGCTAGGATTAAAGGTGTGAGTGCCACCATGTTCTAGCCTTTGTATCTAGTGGCTGTCTGTTCTCTGACTCCAGATAAATTTATTAGAGTACACAATATTTTGGAGAACACAATACCACCACACTAGTGCAGTTCCAACTTCTTGGAATCTATGAGGGTGACCCTATTGAAAACTCCTAGTAAAGGAGGATATGGAGTCTCAACTGGCCATCTTTTGTAGCCAGGCAAGGCTTCTAGTGATAGGCCAGGTTTGCATTTGGTTGAGTTCTTGGCTGAGGGGGTCCTGTGGAGATCCCCAAACCCAGGTTGATGCTAGGGTCACTCTCTGAAAACTGACAGCAGGCTCCATTGCCGAGGACAGCATTCACACAGCTCAATGAACATAGAGCTGGTGCCTACATGGAGCCTTCATCCCTACAATCTAGTCTCTTTGGTGTGAGAAAGTACACTGCAGGCTACTGAAAGAGAAACCTGGACACCAACCTAACCACAAAATCCTCCACCTACAATCTGTCCTGCCTATAAGATGTGTGGGGGCAATCGTGGTATAGAACATGTGGGAGTGGTCAACCAATGTCTGGTTTAACTTGAGGCCCATGCCACGAGAGTGATCCCCCCACCATACACTGCCTGGACAGCCAGGAACAGGAGACTGGATAGCCCAGAGACCCAGGGTAGAACCAAATATGACTGGCAAAGAAATCAATGAAATGACTCCAAATTATTTTTAGTTATATTCATAGTTAGGTGCCTTGTCCAATTGTTGTCAGCAAATGGGAGCAGGTGCAGAGACCCACAACCAAACATTATATGGAGAGAGAGTCTAAATTGGAGGTTTCCTTGTGGTCCCTATCCTTGGAGCTCGGGGAACGCAGTGGAAGAGGGGGAGCAAAGATTGTAGGAATCAGAGGAAATGGGGGACACCAGGAGAACATGGCTCACCAAATCAACTTATCAGGGCTCATGAGCTCACCGAGACTGAAGCAGCAAGCACAGGGCCTGTTCCAGGTCCTCTGTGTATATGTTATGGCTGTATGCTTGGTGTTTCTTTTGAAGGAGGGGTGCGGATTCATAACAGTGGAAGTGGGTATGTCTCTGACTCTTTTGCCTGCTCTTGGAATTCTTCATCCTATTGGGTTGCCCTGTCCAGCCTCAATATGAAGGCTTTTGCCTTGTCTTATTGTATCTTATTTGATTGTATTTGATTGTTGTCTCTTGGAGGCCTCCTCCTTTTTGAAGGGAAATGGATAGGGAGTGGATCTGGGGGAGAGGGTAGGTGATGGGAAGCTGGGAGGAGTGGAGGGAGGGGAAACTGTGGTTCACAGGTATTGTATGAGAGAAGAATCTATTTTCAATTAAAAAAACAAGAACACGAAGTTGCATAGGTACAGAAGTGGGAGTAAACGAACACAATACATTGTATGAAATTCTCATAGAATTAATAAAAATATTATAAAGAATTCCCCAGCAGGCCCTAAACTTTCAATCCTACTGCAGTAGCCTAGTGAGTATTTGGGATTGCAGGCCTGTGCCACCAAGCCCAGCTTGAGTAGGAAGATTTTAATGGAAACAGAGCAATGTGGAGAGGCAATGGTGGTGGGGGGTAGATAAGGTGCTCTTAGGAAGCTTTTTTAAGCAGATGACATTTGAGCTGAGACCTGAAGGGCAAGAAAAAGTCATTAACAAATCTGCAGGAGAGATGTTCCAGGCAGAGAGGAAAGCAAGTACAAAAGCCCTGAAGTGAGAATAACTTCTGGCATTTTCAAGTAACAAAAAGATCGTGGTGGTCTTCTCAAAATACACAGTGTTTTCTTTAAATTTAGGAGTAATAAATGAAAAGAGCACCATACACGGAGTCATTAAATCTCAGTGTAGTCTCCAATCCTATTAGCTCTCCAGCCTCTGTCAAGTCTCAACCTGTTTCCTCATGAATAAGGGATAAAACTGTTAATAAATAAGACCCACTTTCCAGGGTTGATGTGAAAATTAAATAAGGTACAAAAAAGGCACTTTATAAGTTGCAAAATGCTATCCACAATTAGGTGTAATTATGCATAAAGTATTATCATGTGATCTGTGACTGTAGCAGCAATTTATAGTAGTTTTTATTGTATCTACTTCAGTCTCTTTTAGATAAATGTGTCAAGATGCTGCAGGCCAAGTTGGCCTGTCTGTTGCAATGCTCTTTCTCCATTAATGTACAACTTTTATTTTATGCTATATTCTTAGGTACTATGGAAATTATGTTTGGTTTATTTGGTCAATAAATGTTTGCACCTCTAGCTCATTAGAATATTCCAAGGTTATTTACATTTTTTAAATCACAGAACTTTGCTTAAAATGAAGACCACTGTAAAATACATTCACTCCATTTAAATACCTCAAAACCGGGGCTGGAGAGATGGCTCAGTAGTTAAGAGTGTTTATTGCTCTCTCAGAGGACCCAGGTTTAATTCCCAGCACCCATGTCAGGTGGATAACAACTACCTGTAACTCCAGCTCCAGGATCTAATACCCTCTTCTGGCTCCCTCAGGCAGTAGAACTCATGTGTACATACCCAAACACAGACACAGACACATACTAAACTGATTCTTTTTTTTTTTTTTTTTTTTGGTTTTTCGAGAAAGGGTTTCTCTGTGTAGCTTTGCGCCTTTTCCTGGAACTCACTTGGTAGCCCAGGCTGGCCTCGAACTCACAGAGATCCGCCTGGCTCTGCCTCCCAAGTGCTGGGATTAAAGGCGTGCGCCGCCGCCGCCGCCGCCGCCGCCGCCGCCGCCGCCGCCACCACCACCACCGCCTGGCTAAACTGATTCTTAAATGAATTATCATTATATGGATAGATCATTGCATCTTTCAGCCCTCACCAGAGAATCTCATCATCTATCTACTTTTTGCAGTAGATAGAGATTAAAACAGAGACACACAACTGGTCAACATGCAGAAAATAAGAGATCGCAGGGTGGTGGTGGCGCAAGCCTTTAACCCCAGCACTCAGGAGGCAGGGGCAGGCAAATCTCTGAGGCTAGCCTGGTCTACAAAGTGAGTTCCAGGACAGCCAGAGCTGTAACACAGAGAAACCTTGTGTCAGAGGAGAGGGAGAAGGAGAGAGGAGAGGGGAGAGGGGGAGGGGAGAGGGGGAGGGGAGGGGGAGGGGAGATAGAGATAGAGAGATAGAGATAGATTGTGGAGTAACCAGCCCTATATGGGATAATCTGTAACACATGCCTTCCTCCATGGGCTCAGGGATCATTGTGAAAGAGGAAAGAACATAGGAGTCAAAGGTGATGGATAACTACAGTGAAACAGTGTCTTCTGGACACAACATATAAAATCACAGTGGTTGGGACAACATGCCCAAGTCCTGTGCAAGATCAAGTCAGACAAAATTCCAGCTTGGAGAGAAAAAGGGGCTATAAAATCCCACTCCTAATAAAAGAACAATTGGAAACTGTTAACTGTTTGGGCAGGGAGGGCCAGTTTTCTTCAGGTATGCAGTCCCTGAGAAGCTACCCTTGCTCCAGTATATGGTCCTAAGCCTTTGTACATATAGACAGCATTAAGTGGACTCAATGGTTTTAAAAAACAAGTACATGAAGTTGGCAGAGAGAAGTGATGATGGAGATAGGGGAGGATTTGCAGGGGAGGGAATAGGGGGATAGATTAGAGCAAAACATATTACATGTATGTATTTTTGAAATTCTCAATAAAAAGGAAGAAAAATAATGAGAGTTTTCAAACCAATTCCTGTAGTTTTTTTTCATTTTGTTTCAGAAGAAAAAAGTTATAAATATAATTTCAAATCTTTAAAGACCTCAAGATTGTAATTTCATATCAATAGTACTTGTAGGTATTTGTAGTAAAACTCGAGACCTTGAGAAATTATCTACAGTATCAGGTGTATATATTTCAGAAATCTGAAATCATTCCTGATTAAAAAATAGGATTCCACATGGTTTTTGAAAATTTCATTTAGTTTTATGCTTAAAAAGTGGGGAAGGGTGGAGAATTGTTTCAGCAGTTAGGAGTACTTGTTGCTCTTGCAAAGGATTTGGGTTCAATTCCCATGCATGGAAATGGTGATTCACAGCCATTTACAGCTCCATTTTCAGGGGATCTAACCCCTTCTTCTGACCTCCGAAGGCACCAAACACACGTGGTGCAAATGCATACATGCAGACCAAACACTCACACATAAAATAAATAAATCCAATAAATAATTTTAAAAAGAAGTAGACAAAACCTTCTAGTGAACAGAGTAGTTGATTGACAGCCAGATTATCATGGATTCAGTTTTGATTTTGTCTCCATATTCTTCTTTATCTACTAGGAATTTATAAGGACAACCATAGAAAACTCTTACTAAATTTCCAGAATTGCGGGCGGTGGTGGCACAAGCCTTTAATCCCAGCACTCAGGAGGCAGAGGCAGGTGGATCTCTGAGTTCAAGGCCAGCCTGGTCTACAGATCGAGTTACAGGACAGCCAGGAATACACAGGAAAAACCCTGTCTCAAAACAAAAAGAAACAAACAAAAATTTAAGCCGGGCGGTGGTGGCATACGCCTTTAATCCCAGTACTTGGGAGGCAGAGGCAGGCTGATCTTTGTGAGTTTGAGGCCAGCCTGGGCTACCAAGTGAGTTCCAGGAAAGGCGCAAAGCTACACAGAGAAACCCTGTCTCGAAAAACCAAAAAAAAAAAAAAAAAAATTCCAGAATTGCTTAAGATCCAGCAATGGATTAAGTGTTTAGACAAACATAAAAATGTAACATATTATTTCATCATCATATCCATACCCTCACAAAATATTTATTATATAGGTTCTGATATCTTACAAAAAGTAAGAACATCACTCAACAATGCTTTATTTGGCTAGAAAGAGTTAATAGCAATATTCAGTCCTTACAGAATTCATTGGTAAACTCTAGGATGTCTCTGATATAAACTGCTGATAATACAGAAAAAGATGCTGATATACTTATTAATGATATCACAGTCATTAATAAAGGAGGTCATTATCATCAACAAGGCAGTAATTTACAAACATCCAACTAGTCATCAAGCCTTGTCCATCCCACCTTCTTACTATATATCGAATTGATCTATTGCCACTTGGCCTGCTAAGTCTAGGACTTTGTGATTAAACTGTTGCATTAACTCTAGGACTTCAATCTGAACCTTTTTCTAATTCAGCATTCCCTCTTAAGCCAGAGTAGTTTAATGGATATACAAGTCTGATCATTTTACTCTCCTGATTAAGCCATTCAATAACTGCAGTATACAGCATTAATTTCTTAAAATGAAATGGAAGGCCTTTTGCCATCAAGCCTTTCTGTTCACTGTGTTTCATCTCCTAACTATTTTGTAATATGCTTTCTGGGCCTGAAAGTTTTCTTATGCTTTCTTGCTTTTAATACTGCCATCTTCTTTACATGGGGTTAACCTCTTCGATTTGAAATTCTACTTATTTTCTTCTCCCAAAACCTGGTGTGTGCTATGGATTTCAGAACAAAGTAAAGCTATCTGCCTGAGCCATACATCTCTTTTGTCTTTCTCCATGGCATCTCTCACTAGTTTATAGTGCTCCTGCAGAATTAATTCATAATTACTTGCCTGTCTTGTGTAAAAGGTTTGAAAATGAGCTTGGTGAGGTTGTGCATGCCTTTAATTCCAATTAAAGGCAACGACAGGCAGACATTGAGGCCAGCCTGGTCTACATAGCAAGTTCCAGGGTATCTAGAGCTTCACAATGAGACCCTGTGCCAGATACACACACACACACACACACACACACACACACACACACACACACACACACAGAGAGAGAGAGAGAGAGAGAGAGAGAGAGAGAGAGAGAGAGAGAGAGAGAGAGGACTTTTGAGAATGCATTAATGAAATTCTAATTGCCTACTTGACTCCAGGTTTTCAAGTAACATTTATATTTGTAAATTGTTCCCCAGAAGCCTGTAAACATATTTCCATGGTATTTGGTTTGATTATAGTGCTGACAAAATAATACAAACGTGTCTTTAAATATGCAGTTTACTATATAACATGTTCACTTACCATCCATCAGCTAATCTAGCAGTTTTTCATTAGGAACTCTGAAGAAACCAAAGGGAAGGGCTACAAGGTGATAAATTAGTGGAATAAAAAAAAAATGTCTGTACTGTGAATACTCAATTGTCCCAACAACAAAAGACCAAAGGCATATTAGAAGAAAAAAAAAGCATTTACAAGAAAGGTGGTGACTCTCAGTGATGAAGCCTTCTCCAGGAGAAAGCTTATGTCTCTTACTTTATCCTAAACATCAATGCATACAGAAAATGAGGTATGCAGGGAGTGGATCATGGCACTGAGTTGGAGACAAGAAATGAATCGAGTGACAAACAAGGTAGGGTTGTCACATTTACCAAAACAATACCTGGGACATAATTATACCAATAAATAATTTGTTATTTATCTGAAATAACATTTAAGTGGGCAATCCTGTATTTTATCTGGCAACGCAAAGAAAAGAGAGACAATGGTATTCCGATGTTCTGGGCTATGTAAAAAACAAAACAAAAAAGAAAAAAGAAAAACAAAGCCCAGCCCTAGGGGAGAAAGAAAAACATCTATACCTAAGCATAGGTATCTTCAGACACAAGCTATTTCCGGTGTCAGACACGAGCTGGGGGGGAGGGGAGAGGCAATGAAAGCCGCCGAGTTCAATCCGCCAGTGTCCCACAATCCTCCGCTCCCGGTTCCTCTTTCCTCGCTCAAGATGGCGCTGCTCGCGATACATTCTTGGCGCTGGGCGGCCGCCGCGGCTGCTTTCGAAAAGCACAGACATTCAGCGCTTCTGACCCGGCCTCTAGTCTTTCTCTGCGGCTCAGGCCCGCGGTGGCGGTCACACCAGTGCGGTGCGTCAGGAAGCGCTCGAATATACCAGGTGTGTTGCCACGCGCTTGAAGAGTAGGTGAAGGGCAAGGGAACCTAATAGGGAAAGGGTTGCCCTCGTGACCTGAGGTCAGAGAGAGCGCCTAGAAGAGAGATTGTCAGGGCGAACGCGGAGTAGCAGGAGTGTAGGAAGGTAGGGTTAGTAAGTCGAGGAAAAGAAGAAAAAAACATTTGGGAACAGCAGAGAGTTGGGAGGTTACAGGCATAGGGCACCTGGGGTACCCAGTGTCTTGTAGGGAGTTGCGGGTAGTTTTTTAAGTGTAAGAAAGACGGGGCTACTTTCAAAAGTTAGGCACGGAATTTGGTGCTAAATTGCATGTGGTTCAGATCGTACTAAATTGGAAATAACAATTTCGAGTGCACTTCAAGATGACAGTACGCCACCTATAAACAAGTAGCAAACTGAATTGGTATGCTAACTCCCTTGCTGACAGGCGTGTTCCCTGATAGGCAAAAAAACCCACATAATTTATCTTTTTCTCCAAAATGTACACTGCTCTAAGATATAAGCTTAATTATCTTTTGCTATGACTGTTCAATTATGTTCTTTGTGCACAGATAATGTTGAAAAGCCTTATGACTTTCCCTTAGGAGTGTGGCAATGGTTATGGTACTTCGGAATATTGGCTTCCATTATTTCATTCTAGAATAGTTTTTTTTTTTTTAATCGTCTGTAGTACTTGTACTTCAGTTTATATTTTTATTTCTCATATACCGATAACGTTTATATTGCCTCCACATATTCATTACTGTAACCTTAACATACCGTCATTTTTGTTTGGAAAGCAGTTTCTTAGATTATGATTCTTTGTCAACAAATATCTAATGTCTAATATTACAGTTATGAACACCATTTATATAGTAGAGGCCAAGAGAAGCATACAGTTATGCCTTTAAGGATTGTGTGGTTTTTTTTTTTTTTTTTTCGAGACAGGGTTTCTCTGTGTAGCTTTGCGCCTTTCCTGGAACTCGCTTTGGAGACCAGGCTGGCCTTGAACTCACAGAGATCCGCCTGGCTCTGCCTCCCGAGTGCTGGGATTAAAGGCGTGCGCCACCACCGCCCGACTTGTTGTTTTTTTAAGACAAGGTCTTACTTTGTAGTCCACTTTGGCCTTGAACTTGTGATCCTCCTGCTTCAGCCTGAGTGCTGAGATGTGACTGGCATAAGGTGATAAGGATAGAACAATTTTTAAAATTAAAAATATTTAAAATTGACAGATAATTGTGTATGTTTATGGAATGTGGTATGATATTTGATACATGTATATAAGTGACCAAATTAGAATAATTGATATAGTTATCATCCCAAACATTTGTTATTAGTATATTTCAGAGCTGAAAGGAGTCTTACTATTTTGTTATGAAATGTTAGTAGCTGGATCAGCATGTTTTTAGATGATATTAAGTAATATAGGAAAGAAACTCTATTGCTTTTTGTATATTAAGGTAAGAATTATCTTGTGAACTTTTGTGTATATATACACATATTTCCACATGTGTGTGATTATTGGGATGGACTGTAAAATGTGTTTTTTTCTGCATTATGCTCTAGAACCATAGCCACTAGCTTGATGTGGCCATTAAGATAAAAAAAATTTTAATTTCTCAGTTGTATTAGCCACACTTCAGGTATTCAGTAGCCAGGTGTAGCTGATACCTGTTGACAACATAGATAAATAAAAATTCTATTGAACAATGCTGTTTTAAAGAATATTATATCTAGTCCTTCTAATTTTGTAGATAAGGAAACTAGTCCCAATTTTGATGAATGAAAGCCTTCAAGACTGTTTATTTATTGCTTTCTTTGTGTCAGGTACTTATGACTAAGACCCTGGTAGGCGCTAGGGTCATAGTAAATGTTGATTTGTACAGGTACATACTAATAATGAATAGAATACTATTAATGGTGGGGAACACCTTAAGTGTAAAACTTACTCTTAAAATCAGGGGATTTTATATACTATTTAAATTGTATGGTTCATTATACAGCTACCACTGTACTACATAATTTCTACTAAAAAGATTTATAAATCACTTTGCAGTGCTGAGGATCAAACCCAGGGCCTTTCACAAGATTGGCAAGCATTATACCACCGAGCTACATTCCCAGCCCATAAATTTAGTATAAATTGGAGTTTATTTCACTGATTTTTAAAAGAGTAGAAATTGAGGCATCATGTATTTTGTCACCACCTTTTAGCATAAAGAGTCCTTATTTGTATTAATCCTGACATTCACCAATACCCTGTGTTCATTTGCTTCTTAAACATCTTTTTGAGACAATTTATGTACCATGTAATTCATCCATTAAAAAGGACATACTAGTAGATTTTACATATTCAGTGATATGTACCTCCATTGCCACATTCAGTTTTGCCTTAGAAAGAAACCTGCTACCTTTTGACTGTCTTCTTTCTATGCCTTCTCCCTTCTGACCATCCCTAAGCAACTACTAACTTATGTGTATTCTTTATATATTTGTCTATTCTGGACATTTAATATGAATGGGATTATATGATATGTGGTCTCTTTGTTTGATGGTTTTGTTTCCTTGAGACATTGTCTCATGTAACTCAGGATGGCTGGCCTTGAAAACTCTCTGTGTAGCCTAGTCTATCTTTGAACTGATTCTTTTTTCTCTCCACCTCCTGGAATTATAAGGCATGTACTACCACACCTGTCAGTGTATGATCTCTTTTGACTGTTTCATTGACTTTTCATGGTTTATTCATATTGTGGCATATGTAAATGTTACATTATTTATTATGACCAAATAATGGTTTGGATATACAAGGGTTTTTGTTTTTGTGATTTTTTTTTGAAATGGACTTACTTAGCTTTGGCTGGCCTGGAATTTTATATGTAGACCATGTTGTCCTTGAGGTCATGGAGGTGCTAGGATTAAAGGAGTGTACACTACCACACCTAGCATGATATACAAGATTTTTGTTTATTGTTGTTGTAGTATGTGTGTTGGTCAGAGAACAGTTTTGTGGAATTGGTTCTGTCCTTCCACCTTTAAGTGGGATTAAACTCAGGTCCCTAAGGCTTGTATGGCAGGCACTTTATGTGCTAAGCTATCTCTACAGCCCCAAGATTTTTTGGGTTGGTTTCACTAATGCTACAAATATTAATATATAAGTTTTGTATGGACTTAAGTTTTGTTTCTTTTAGGTAGACAAACTTCATGTTTCCATACTAAAGTAAGAATAGAATTTCCAAATCATATGGTAATCTATGTTTAATCAGTTAAGGAATTGGCATATTGGTGTGCTCTGTTTCTCTCTGACACACTTTCTCTTTCTCTTTGCCCCCACTTAAGCCCCCTCTTTCATTTTGGACAGAGTTTCACTATGTATTCCTGCCTGGCCTGGAACTTGATGTATAGACCAGTCTGGCCTGGAACTACTGGAATTAAAGGTGTACACCACCAAAAGTGGCTCTTTCTAGTTATTGCAGACAGGATCTTATTTATGTAGCTCAGACTTGCTTTGAAATACAGATCCTCCTGCCTCAGATTCTTAAGTATTGAGATTTCAGGCTTGAGCCACTACAGAGAGTTTAAAGTCTTTTTCCATCCCTTGGCAGTGCCATGGATCTAACCCAGGGCCTTGTGCATACTGGGCAAGCACAACACCACTGAGTCAGTCACACTTTTAGGCCTCATACTAAATTTCAGAGTGTCTGCACATTTTACATTATTACCAGTTCAGTTTCTCCATTCTCACTAAATTTGTTAAGTGATTTTTGGCTCTAGCCGTCCCAGTGGGTATGAAGTGGTATTATATCTTAGTTTTGGTTTGCATTTTCATTATGAATGAGGATATTGAGTATCTTTTCACTTTCTTATTGACTATCTTCTTTGGAGATATACTTATTCATGTCCTTTGCCTATTGGGAGTTATTGGGCTTTGTTTTGGTGCTAGGGATTAAATTTGGCTTCCCTTATAATAATATACTCTACGACATCTGTCCTAGTTATGGTTTCCATGGCTGTGAAGAGACACCATGACCATGGCAACTCTTACAAAGGAAAATATTTAATTGGGGCTGGCTTACAGTTCAGGGGTTTAGTCCATTATCATCATAGCAAGAAGCATAGTGGCACACAGGCAGACATGGTGCTGGAGAAGTAGCTGAGAGTTCTACATCTGGATCTGCAGGCAGCAGGACAAGAGAGCCACACTGGACCTGGCTTGATTTTCTGAAACCTCAAAGCTGTCCCCCAGTGACACAATTCCCTCAAGAAGGACACACCTCCTAATAGTGCCACTCCATATGGGCCTATGGGGGCCATTTTCACTCAAACCACAACTTGATCTATACCTCCTGCTGAGGTTTTTGTTTTTTATTATTGATGTGTAAATTTTTAAATACACATTTTAGATACAAGTCCCTTACCAGATAGAATATTTACAAATATTTTTTTTCTTATTGTGTGGGCCAGTGTTATACCAAGTATGAAAGTTTTACATTTTCACATGTGGTATGTGCAAGGCCCTGGGGTTCATTCCCAGCATAACCTCTCCCCCCAAATCTTTTGATTCTGTGACATAAAATTTAAATATTGTTTTTCTTGATTATACTTTTGGCATTGTGTCTAGGAGTCTGTTACTTAATCTGAGGTCATGAAGATTTATCTACATGTTCTTTTTTTCTTAAGAATTTTATAAGTTTATTTTAGTAAGATGCAGAAACATCCATGTATACTTTGAGTTCCTTTACCCCCTCTCTGTTGCATTTTATACATTTTTAAGTGTTATATTCTTAATGATATTTTATCATAATTATTAATTTATATAATTTTTGTATTTTAGGTTTTTGTAAAAGGGGGTTTCATGTAGCCCAGGCTATCCTCAAACTCAACTATGCAGTTCAAGGATGACCTTGAACTTCTGATCCTTCTACCAGTATCTCTCTAGTGTTGGGATTATAGGTATGTGCCGCCACATCTAGGTTATTCAGTTCTGGGTATCCAAATCAGGGCTTTGCACATGATAAGCACACACTCTTACAAACTGTAGCACAGCTCCATTCAGTCCATAATTTTATGTTCTTGAAAGAAGATGAGAGAAAAAGGGAGGGCCAATATATATCTATACCTTTTGTTACATAATCTT
This sequence comes from Peromyscus leucopus, assembly GCF_004664715.2. Lineage (NCBI taxonomy): Eukaryota > Metazoa > Chordata > Mammalia > Rodentia > Cricetidae > Peromyscus > Peromyscus leucopus. The sequence continues at coordinate 64,098,562 of NC_051083.1, read as the reverse complement.
ACTTATCATTTCTTTTTTAAATAATAAAATATAATAAGAAAAAACAAAAATGAACCCATTGGAATAGGACAAAACACAAACAAAAGGAAAAGAGCACAAGGCACAAGAAACAGAGACCCACTTGTTTGTATATTCATGAATCCCATAAAAACACTAAACTGGAAGTCATAATATATATGCAAAGGACCTGTAGGGTACAAAGAGATAAGAATGTCCTGACGTGATGTTATGAGACAAGAAACCTCCAAAGATGCCTTTGAGTTCATTTTCTGTTGGTCATCTACTGCTGGGCATGCAGCCTACCCTTAAGAGTAGTTAGTTTCCCCTTGGAGAAAATTAGTTTGTCATTTGCAGTGGTTTTCAATTGGAGATTGCTTCTGGGCTAGGGATGGGGGCATGTGTCCATTTCTCCTTTCAGCTCGAGGACTCCATCTGGTGCAGACCCATGCAGGCCCTGTGCATGCTGTCTCAGTCTCTGTGAGATCATATCATGTTGATTCAGAGGGCCTTGTTTTCTTGGTGTCCTCCATTCTCTCTGACTCTTACACTCTTTCTGTCTCCTCTTTCACAGGGTTCCCTGAGCCCTGAGGGGAGTGAGTTCATGGAGACATCCCATTTAGGACTAAGTATTTCAATGTCTCTTCACACTCTGCATAATGTCTGGCTGTGGTTCACTGTATTTGTTCCCATCTTCTGCAGGAGGAAGCTTCTCTGATGATGGCTGAGCAAGGCACTGATCTATGAGTATAGCAGAATGTCATTAGGAATCATGTTCCTTCAGCAGAAAAGTAATACCTGGTTTTCCTCTAGGTCCCTGGGGTATCTAGTCTCTGGTTCTTGGTCACCCAAGCAATATTGGGTAGGAGTTCTATCTTATGGAGTGGGCCTTAAGTGAAATCAGATATTGGTTACTCCCACAAGCTTTGTGCCACTATTGAACTAGTATATCTTGCTGGCTGTGTGTGTGTGTGTGTGTGTGTGTGTGTGTGTGTGTGTGTATCTATATCTATATCTATATCTATATCTATATCTATATCTATATCTATATCTATATATATATCTTGGTGTTTATGTTTCTCTTTTGTTAGCATGCTGAGTTCCTTCCTGTAACAAAGATGCTAGTAGGCAGGGGTGATGGTTCTATGTGGGCACCAGCTAGACTTCATGTTCAGTGAGTTGGGTAGATGTTATCTTCAGCAGTGTGGCCTTGATGTCAGTTTGTGGAAAACAACCTATAGTTTTGGCAATAGCCTGGGTTGTTTGGGGATTCCCATGAGACCCCCTTGACCAACAACTCCATTTGATGTAACCTAATTCTGGGACTGGAAGGTTCATTTGGTAACAGGAGATGCTCAGTTTGGACTCTTTCCACCATTATTTGGTAATTTCACTTAGATTCCCTTCATATATGTATATAAATAGTATTAAGTTTCCATACTACCTTCCAAATGGCTGCTAATTTTAACTATTTTCCCTTTATTCCCTCCCTTCTCTCCCTCTCTCCATTTGATTCTCCCTCTTTAGTCCCCTCCCCCCCACATCCATATCTGTTCTGTTTCCCTTTCCTAGTGAGATCTATGTGTCCTCTTCTAGTCCCTTACTTTACACCTAACCTCTGCAGTTCTACAAATTGTAGCTTGGTTATCATTGACTTAACAGCTAAAATCCTCATATAAGTGAATACAGTTCATATGTGTCTTTTGGGTCTGACCCTCCTTACTCAGGATGATCTTTTTCTAGTTCCATCCATTTGTCTGTGAATTTCATTTTCAAAATACCCCATTGTGTAAGTGTACCACTTTTTAAAAATCCACTCACCTGTTGAGGGACATTTAAGTTGTTTCCAGTTTCTGGCTGTTACGAATAGAGCAACAGTGAATGAACATGGTTGAGAAAGTGTCTCTGTGGTAGGATAAAGTATCCTTGTGTATACGACCAAGAGTGGTGTAGCTGGGCAGTGTTCCTTCTATTCCTATTTTGTGGAATAATTTGAGGGGTATTGACATTAACTCTTCTTTGAAAGTCTGATAGAATTCTGTAATAAAAAACCTTTGATGCTGGACTCTTTTTGGTTTGGAGATTACTGCTTCTATTTTTCCTAGGGGTTATAGGCCTGTTTAAATTACTTATCTGGTCTTGATTTTACTTTCATAGGTGGTACTTATGGAGAAAATTATTCATTTCTTTTAGATTTTCCAGTTTTGTATAGTAGAGGTTTTTAAAGTATGTCCTTGTGATTCTTTGGATTTCCTGGGTGTCTGTTGTCATGCCCCCTCTTTTCATTTCTAATTTTGTTAATTTGGATCTTTTTCTCTCTGCCTTTTAGTTAATTTGGATAAAGGTTTGTCAATCTTACTGATTTTCTCAAAGAACCAACTCTTTGTTTCATTGATTCTTTGTATAGTTTTATTTATTTATTTATTTTATTTTTTTGGTTTGTTTATATTTTGATTTCAGTCCTGAGTTTGATTATTTCTTTTTCTTTTTAAAAATAATTTACTTACTTTTTACTTTATGTACATTGGTGTTTGCATGCATGTCACTGTGAGGGTATCGGATCCCCTATAACTGGAGTTATGAGCTGCCATGTGACTGCTAGGAATTGAACTCAGGTCCTCTGGAAGAGCAGCTAGTGCTCTTAACCACTGCCCATCTCTCCAGCCCCATAGTTTATTTCTTGTTATCTACTCCTTTTGTGTGTGATTTCTTCTTTTTGTTCTAGGTCTTTCAGTTGTGCCATTAAGTTGTTAGTATGAAATCTCTCCAAGTTTTTCATGTAGGCACTTAGTGCTATGAACTTGCATCTTAGAACTGCCTTCATTGTGTTCATAAGTTCGGGTATGTTGTGTTTTCATTTTCATTGAATTCTAGAAAGTCTTTAATTTTATTCTTAATTGCTGTCTTAACCCATTTTTTTAATTCAGTAGTGAATTGTTTAGTTACCATGAGTTTGTAAGATTTATGTTGTTTCTGTTGTTGCTTTCCAGCTTTAATCCATAGTGGTCAGATAGGATGCAGGGGGTTATTTCAGTTTTCTTGTATTTGTTGAGACTTGTGTTGTGTCTGAGTGTTTGGTCATTTTTGGAGAAAATTCTGCGTGGTGCTGAGAAGAAGATATATGTCTTTTGTGTTTGGGTGAAATGTTCTATAGATATCTGTTAGGTCCACTTGGTTTCTAAGTTCATTTAGCTCCAGCATTTCTCTGTTTAGTTTTTGTTTGGATGACCTGCCCATTGGCAAGAGTGGGATATTGGAGTCTGCCACTATCAATGGGTGAGGGTCAATGTGTGATTTAAGCTTTAGTGATGTTTCCCTTACAAATGTGGGTGCCCTTGTGTTTGGGGTATAGGTGTTAACAATTGCAATGTCTGCTGGGTGTCATTTGCCTCTGAGAATGCTGTATCCTTCCCTATCTCTTCTGATTAGTTTTGGTTTGAAGTCTATTTTGTCAGATATTAAAATAGCTATGCCAGCTTGCTTCTTAGGTACATTTGCTTGGAATATCTTTTTCCATTCTTTTACCCTGAAGTGATGTCCATCCTTGATGTTAAGGTCTGTTTCTTGGATGCAGTAGAAGGATGGATCCTGTTTTCCCATCTATTCTGTTAGTCTGTCATTTTATTAGGGATTTGAGACTATTGGTGTTGAGAGAGATTAATGAGTAGTGCTTGTTGATTTCTGTTATTTTGGTGGTGGTGGTTCTCCCTCCCTCCCTCCCTCCCTCCCTCCCTCCCTCCCTCCCTCTCTCTCTCTCTCTCTCTCTCTCTCTCTCTCTCTCTCTCTCTGTTTCCCTTTCTTTGATTTGCTGGTCTGGAATTATTTATTCCTTGTGTTTTTTTGGGGGGATGTGTATGGTTAACCTCTTTAGGTTAGAGTTTTCCTTCTGGGACCTTCTGTAGGGCTGGATTTGCAGATAGATATTGCTTAAATTTGCTTCCGTCATGGAATGTCTTTATTTTCTCCATCTATTTTGATTGAACATTTTGCTGGGTTTAGTAGTCTGGGCTAACATCTGTAGTCTTTTAGAGTCTGTGGAACATCTCTCCAAGTCCATTTGGCTTTTAGAGTCTCCATTTATCATTCAGATATTATTCTAGTAGGTCTACCTTTATATGCTGCTTGGTCTTTTCTCTTTGTAGCTTCTAATACTCTTTCTTTGTTCTGTACATTTAGCGTTTTAATTATTGTGTGTTGAGGGGACTTTCTGTTCTGATTCAGTCTGTTTGGTGTTCTCTATGCTGCTTGTTTATTGATAGGCATCCCCTTCTTTAGGTTAGGGAAATTTTCAGGTTTTTAAAAAAAATATTTATTTTTTCATTTTATTGAAAATAGATTCTTTTCTTATACTATATATTCTGATTAGAGTTTCTCCTCCCTATACTTCTTGCAGTTCCTCCCCACCTCCCATCCCATTCTAATCCACTCCCTTTCTGTCTCTCATTAGAAAAGAGCTAGGCTTCTAAGAGATAGTAAAACATAACAAAATAAAATAAAACAAAAGCCACCATATAGAAGCTGGACAAGACAAAGCAACATAAAGAAAAGAGCCCAAGATAAGGCACAAGTATCAGAGACCCACTCATTTCCACACATAGGAGTCCCGTAAAAATATTGAAAGCTATAAAATGTACACACAGGCCGGGCGGTGGTGGCGCACGCCTTTAATCCCAGCACTCGGGAGGCAGAGGCAGGCGGATCTCTGTGAGTTCGAGGCCAGCCTGGACTACCAAGTGAGTTTCAGGAAAGGCGCAAAGCTACACAAGAGAAACCCTGTCTCGAAAAACCAAAAAAAAAAAAAAAAATGTACACACAGGACCTGGTACAGATCCATGTGAGCCCTGTGCTTACTACTTCAGTCTCTGTGAGTTCATATGAGCTTCGCTCCGTCGATTTAGAGGGACTTGTTGTCTGGTGTCCTCCATCCACTCTGACTCTTACACTCTTTCTGCCTCTTCTTTTGTGGTGTTCCTTGAGCTCTGAGTGGAGGGAGGGATATGATGGAGACATCCCATTTAGAGCTGTGTATCCCAAAATGTCTCTCTGTATCTCTCTCTATCTCTGTTTCTGTCTCTCTTTCTCTCTCTGAGTAATGTCTAGTTGTGGGTCTCTCTATTTGTTCCCATTCGCTGCAGAAGGAAGTTTCTCTGATAATGGCTGAATAAAGGCACTGATTTATGAGTATAGTAGAGTATAATTAGGTATAGAGGAAGGGACTGGGGGACACACATGGATCTCTCTGGGAGGGGGAAATAGAATAGATTTGATGGGTGGACTGGGGGCACGGGTGGGGGAACAGGAGAATTAGGTGTGGAGGGTGAGGGGAAGTGGGGATGAGGAGGGGAGACAGAATTGTAGGGCATTTGAGGAGTGGTGTGGAAATCTAGTGCAGTGGTTTTTAAACTTTTTAAAATATATGAAGGTGATCCTAATGAAGTCTCCAAATAATGGGGGAGACAGAGTCCCAACTGACCATCTCTTGTCACCAAATGAAGATTCCAGTACCGGTACTGGGTTACATCCAGTTGAGTCGTTGGCCAAAGGAGTCCCATGAAAATCCCCAAACAACCCATGCTCTTGCCAACACAATAGATTGCTGTCTACAAACCGACAGCAAGGCCCATTTGAACCTACAGCACTCATTGAACACGGAGAGGGTGAGCTGGTGCCCACATAGAACATTTACCCCTATGTCCTAGTATCTTTGGTATGGGAAGGTACTCTGCAGGCTACCAAAAGAGAAATGTAAACGCCAACCCAGCCACAAAAATCTTTGATCTACAATGCTATCTTCCCAGCAAAATATGCTAGGGCAATGGTGTCACAAAGCTTGTGGGAATAACAACCAAAGTTTGATTTGACTTAAGGCCCGCTCCACAAGATAGACCACATACCTGCTACTGTTTGGATTACCGAGAACTAAGAACCAGTAGATAGATAATAGATAGCCCAGAGACCTAAGCTAAAACCAAGTGTTACTGGTCTTTAAAAAAAATAGAGAAATTTTCTTCTATGATGTTATTTTTAAAAATACTTTCTGTTCCTTTGACCTGGATTTCTTCTCCTTCTAATCCTATTATTTCTAGATTTCATCTTTTCATAGTGTTCTAGATTTCCTGGATGTCTTGTGTCAGGAATTTTTTAGATTTAACATTTTCTTTGATTTATGTATCCATTTCTTCTGTCATATCTTCAATGGCTGAGATTATCTCTTCTCTCCCTTGTATTTTGTTGGTGAGGCTTGTCCCTGAGGTTTCTGTTTTAAAATAAAAAATGAAGTTCAAGTTTTAAAATATTTCATTTCTACATTTCCCTCAGTTTGGGTTTCCTTTATTGATTTTAGTTCCATTTTCAGGTCTTGAACTGTTTTATTCATTTCCTCCCACTGTTTGTTTGTGTTTTCATAGATTTCTTTAAGGGATTTATTCATTGTGTCATTAAGGACTGCCATCATATTCATAAAGGCTATTTTAAGGTCATTGTCATGAACTTCTGCTATGTTGTAATACTCAAGGTCTACTTTGGTAGGGTTTCTGGGCTCTAGTGGAGACATGTTGTCTTGGCTGTTATTCATTTTGTTTTTACGATGGCATCTAGGTATCTGGGTTTGGGAAGATTTTAATTCTAGGTGCTGATATCTGATCTTGTTGGGTGGGTATTTTCATTGGTTTCTGTTGCCCTTTCTGGTTCTTAGAAGAGTATCATGGCTGCGTGTTGCCTGGTAGAAAATTCTCCTAGATCTGGGGGTTCTGGGTAAAAAGTGTTTCTAGGTATTGGGAGCTGACACTTAGGAATGGGAATGGGCTATATGGGGACTGCTGAGGGGGTTCAGAGGAGAAGGGAGAGAGCAGGGTGTTCTACTAGGATCTGCTTAATCCCCAGGAAAGGGTCAGAGATTGAGAAGAGGCTTCAGCAGGTGATCTGCTACAGAGTTGGGGATGAGACTGAAAGTTTGCGTTTGGAGGAGAGGAGCAAAAGGCAAAGATCTGCAGTTAGCTTACCTGCTTCTCTGGCCTGTGAGGCTGGCATATTCCCAGGGAATGCTCACTTGTCATTTCTATCTTCACTTGTTCTTGTGTATTTGAGTTACTATCTGTAGTTATTTCCCAATCCCAATAGAGCTGGACTCTCACTTATTTCCTTTGTGATGTCATTTACAAATAAATTGTTTATATGCTACAATTTTCACAATATAGTACATAAATATGCCAGTAATTTCGAGTTGCCTTTTACATCAAATTAAATATGCAAGCTGAAAAACTATGCATTTGTCCTTTATAGTTATATAATTACCTTTCCTGATGCTCTGGTCTTTTATGTGTGTATAAATCTGAATTATTATTGAGGTCACCTTTTTTCTGTTCTGAGGACTTCCCTCAGTTGTTCTTTTGTGAATGGTTCTTTACTAACCAGTTTTCCCGGTTTTTACTCCTTTGGGAATATCTTTATTTCACTTCAGGCTTTGAGTAGTATCTTTATGTGGTAGCTTTTTTCCCCCTCTTTAAGAATATTTGCATATGTTAACTTGCTGTTTCCTCTTTTTTTTTTGTTTCTGCTAAGAAATCTGCTCTCAATGGAGCAGGGGTGGGGTGTGGTGTGGTGTGGTGGGGGTAGTGGGGGGGGTGGTGGGGTGTATTCCTGTGTTAGGAAGAAGTCTTTGAAGAATTTCACCTTGTTTTTGGCTTTTAGTATAGGTGTCTGAGGGTCTTTTTGTGGTTTTTCTACTTTCTAAGCATCTTGAATGTATGTATTGCCATGGTTATTAATGAACTTTGGAAGTTTTCAGTCATCTTTCATCAAATGGTTGTTCTTCCACTTTCTACACTTTTTCTGGTATAATATATATTTGCATGCTTACTAATAGCCTATACTTTTCTTGATTTCTGTCTGTTTTGCATCATTCTTGTTTTCTGTTATTCAGATTGTGTAATCTCTGTTCATCTGTCTTTACAATCGCTAAATCTTCTGCTGTTTCAAATATACCGTTTAGCTCCACTAATAAATTCTTTAGTTATTACACTTTTCAACTCCAGTATTTCTGGTCCTTTATAAAACAGTTTATTAGCTGGACATGGTGGCATACGCCTTTAATCCTAGTACTTGGGAGACAGAGGTGGGAGTTTGAGGCCAGTCTGGTCCACAGAACAAGTTCCAGGACAGTCAGGGCTACACACAGAAACGCTGTCTTGAAAAACCAAAAACCTACCAACCAAGCCAAACAAAACAAAAAAATGATTTATTGATATTCTCTGACAAGATACTGTCATGATATCTTTCTTTACTTTTTCAATATAATTAACTTTCGCCTTTGAGCATATTTATAACTACTGGTTTGAAGGCTTTTTCTCTCAAATCTTATAATGTCTCTTTACATCCATAAACATTTTTGACTGCTTTTTTCCAGGTCATATTTTTACTGGTTCTTATCATGTGCCATGCTTTTTTTTTTTTTTTTTGGAAGCAAGACATGTTAGATAATATTTAACAGCAATTCTGTGTACTGGTCTCCTCCTTCCTGGAGCCTATTATTTGCTTATTTGTTTAGAGACTAGCGAGCTATTTTAGTACTATTTCTGCCTTATTACTGCGCACTCCGCTGTTAACCTTCTTACTTTGCTTCTCAGGAGGCATGGTCTTTTGTATGCTTGTAGTCAGCCTGGGATGATAATGGTTTGGGCAGGGATCTCTTTGTCTCTTGCCCAGTTACCTATAGTAATTGCTGGCGGATCATACTATTGTTTTCACCATGCCCTGGGGCACAGTAAATTGTTGTACTTACTCAAAACTGGATTCTTTTGAAGAGATGATTGCTAAGGTTAGTGTTTGAGACTTTTTTTCTTGACTCCTGGCAGGTCCCTTCTGGTTGTCTCACTCCTTAGGTTTTTGTTTTTCTCAGGCACACCAGCTTACCTACAGTTTAGTTTCTGAGCTATAATTCTGCCAATCTCTTCCAAATTAGTTGTCTTTTCTTTTAAGGCAACATTTCATCTCAAATATTTTTATGTCTAGTAGCAAATGTAGTCATCATATTTTTTGAAAAAGATTTGTTTCCTTTATATTAACTCTGTGTGTGTGTGTGTGTGTGTGTGTGTGTGTATTTGAGTTACTATCTGTAGTTATTTCCCAATCCCAATAGAGCTGGACTCTCACTTATTTCCTTTGTGATGTCATTTACAAATAAATTGTTTATATGCTACAATTTTCACAATATAGTACATAAATATGCCAGTAATTTCGAGTTGCCTTTTACATCAAATTAAATATGCAAGCTGAAAAACTATGCATTTGTCCTTTATAGTTATATAATTACCTTTCCTGATGCTCTGGTCTTTTATGTGTGTATAAATCTGAATTATTATTGAGGTCACCTTTTTTCTGTTCTGAGGACTTCCCTCAGTTGTTCTTTTGTGAATGGTTCTTTACTAACCAGTTTTCCCGGTTTTTACTCCTTTGGGAATATCTTTATTTCACTTCAGGCTTTGAGTAGTATCTTTATGTGGTAGCTTTTTTCCCCCTCTTTAAGAATATTTGCATATGTTAACTTGCTGTTTCCTCTTTTTTTTTTGTTTCTGCTAAGAAATCTGCTCTCAATGGAGCAGGGGTGGGGTGTGGTGTGGTGTGGTGGGGGTAGTGGGGGGGTGGTGGGGTGTATTCCTGTGTTAGGAAGAAGTCTTTGAAGAATTTCACCTTGTTTTTGGCTTTTAGTATAGGTGTCTGAGGGTCTTTTTGTGGTTTTTCTACTTTCTAAGCATCTTGAATGTATGTATTGCCATGGTTATTAATGAACTTTGGAAGTTTTCAGTCATCTTTCATCAAATGGTTGTTCTTCCACTTTCTACACTTTTTCTGGTATAATATATATTTGCATGCTTACTAATAGCCTATACTTTTCTTGATTTCTGTCTGTTTTGCATCATTCTTGTTTTCTGTTATTCAGATTGTGTAATCTCTGTTCATCTGTCTTTACAATCGCTAAATCTTCTGCTGTTTCAAATATACCGTTTAGCTCCACTAATAAATTCTTTAGTTATTACACTTTTCAACTCCAGTATTTCTGGTCCTTTATAAAACAGTTTATTAGCTGGACATGGTGGCATACGCCTTTAATCCTAGTACTTGGAGACAGAGGTGGGAGTTTGAGGCCAGTCTGGTCCACAGAACAAGTTCCAGGACAGTCAGGGCTACACACAGAAACGCTGTCTTAAAAAACCAAAAACCTACCAACCAAGCCAAACAAAACAAAAAAATGATTTATTGATATTCTCTGACAAGATACTGTCATGATATCTTTCTTTACTTTTTCAATATAATTAACTTTCGCCTTTGAGCATATTTATAACTACTGGTTTGAAGGCTTTTTCTCTCAAATCTTATAATGTCTCTTTACATCCATAAACATTTTTGACTGCTTTTTTCCAGGTCATATTTTTACTGGTTCTTATCATGTGCCATGCTTTTTTTTTTTTTTTGGAAGCAAGACATGTTAGATAATATTTAACAGCAATTCTGTGTACTGGTCTCCTCCTTCCTGGAGCCTATTATTTGCTTATTTGTTTAGAGACTAGCGAGCTATTTTAGTACTATTTCTGCCTTATTACTGCGCACTCCGCTGTTAACCTTCTTACTTTGCTTCTCAGGAGGCATGGTCTTTTGTATGCTTGTAGTCAGCCTGGGATGATAATGGTTTGGGCAGGGATCTCTTTGTCTCTTGCCCAGTTACCTATAGTAATTGCTGGCGGATCATACTATTGTTTTCACCATGCCCTGGGGCACAGTAAATTGTTGTACTTACTCAAAACTGGATTCTTTTGAAGAGATGATTGCTAAGGTTAGTGTTTGAGACTTTTTTTCTTGACTCCTGGCAGGTCCCTTCTGGTTGTCTCACTCCTTAGGTTTTTGTTTTTCTCAGGCACACCAGCTTACCTACAGTTTAGTTTCTGAGCTATAATTCTGCCAATCTCTTCCAAATTAGTTGTCTTTTCTTTTAAGGCAACATTTCATCTCAAATATTTTTATGTCTAGTAGCAAATGTAGTCATCATATTTTTTGAAAAAGATTTGTTTCCTTTATATTAACTCTGTGTGTGTGTGTGTGTGTGTGTGTGTGTGTGTGTGTGTGTGTGCGCGTGTGCGCGCGCGCATATGTGACTACAGGTGCCTGCAGAGCCAGAGGAGTCATCCCCCTTGAGCTGGAGTCACAGGAACTTGTGAGCCTCCTGATATAGGTGCTAGGAATTTGAACTCAGGTCCTCTGGAAAAGCAGTATGTAATCTTAACCCCTGAACTATTGCTCCATCCAGTGAAGTCAGTCCTTACTCCTAACAAAATCTCCCAGGCACAGCCTGAAGCTGGAGGGGGCAGTGGTCCACCTGTGAATGATGGCCTCGCCAATTTGGGAGTTGAATGGTAGGTGGAAGAAGTGCAAGCAGTGGCTTACCTCGGATAGAATCAATGTTCAGGACCAGGTAATCGATCGACTTTCCTTCTCAGTAGTAGTGACATACTTAAGGTAAAGAGGGTTTTATTGAGCTCTTGAGCATAGTAGACCAGAGCTTAGCTTCAGAAACCAGTCACTGGGGACAAGGGGGAATAGTGCTGATATTCTGCTTCAGGAGGGGTTCTGTACCAATGTCAAGTGGACTTTCTGTTGTGCAACCTGGGAGGGGAGCAGGGAATGTGTTCTGGATCATCTCTTAATCGATTTTTACCACTCTTACTGAGTCCTTGGAGACTTTCTTCAGTAAATCTTATTTCATATGCTAGATGGCACTTTTATGATATATATATATTTTTTGAGACAGGGTTTCTCTGCGTAGCTTTGCGCCTTTCCTGGGACTCACTTGGTAGCCCAGGCTGGCCTCGAACTCAAAGAGATCCGCCTGCCTCTGCCTCCTGAGTGCTGGGATTAAAGGCGTGCGCCGCCGCCCGGCTTGATATTTTTTACTGTATTTTTCTGGGCAATAGAAAAGTAACTAGGATTGATTTCCATACCTCTTTCTTTCTTTCTTTCTTTCTTTCTTTCTTTCTTTCTTTCTTTCTTTCTTTCTTTCTTTCTTTCTTTCTTTCTTTCTTTCTTCTTCCTTCTTCCTTTCTTCCTTTCTTCCTTCTTCCTTCATTTCTTTCTTTCTTTTTTTTTTTTTTGAGACAGGGTTTCTCTGTGTAGCTTTGGAGCCTGTTCTGGAACACACTCTGTAGACCACACTGGCCTTGAGCTCATAGAGTTCCACCTGCCTCTGTCTCCCAAGTGCTGGAATTAAAAGTGTGTACCACCATTCCCTGCTGTTTTCATTTGTTGGCCTTACCCCACGGAGCTTTGATTTCATATGGTACTAAGTCTCCCCTTCCCACTTTCCTACTTCTAACTGGCTGCAGATAATTAACCAACTATATCAAAGTTAAAAGACTTTGCTTCTGGCCTTACATTAACTGAAGCGGGACTATAACAACAACACTGGACAAATAATTCTGGCTCTATTTTTCAGAGACCCTAGTTCACATTTAACTTTAATAACAGAAAGTGCATGTTAAGAAATTACAGTGATTACTGGCTAAGAAGACCCCAAATGCAATGCGAGTAAAAAACTAAAATTACAGAACTTGAAAGAGTAGGGGATGACTCAGTGACATTAAAAGTACCTGAAATGTAATTATTTCAACAAAAGTAAAAGCTCTTTTTACTAGTTCTGTGATAGCTGTACTTATTGGGAACGTAGGCTATAACACAGAGACATGGGCTCCAGTAGCTCAAAGAGGGATTTAATGTACATACAAGAAAGAATATCTTAGACTAATAGTCATCGTTATTTGGGCCATTGTAACAAAAGACCATAAATTGGGTGGCTTATGAACAGTAGGAATTTATTTTCCACGTACCAGGGTACCAGCAGATATAGTGTCAGATCCAGGCCAGTTCTCTGGCTCTTAGGTAGTGCCTTTCAGCTATGTATTATTCACCCAGTGGAAGAGACAAGGAAGCTAGTTGTGTGTGGCCTCATTTATAAGAACACTAATCACATTCATGAGGGCTCTGTTTTTATGTTCTATTTACTTCCCAGTGGCCTCAGCCTTTTAATTCTGCACAAACATATGTGTGTATGCATGGGTATATGTTTGTTGGATTTTGTTCTTTATATGCTGTCTTAGGGTTTCTATTGCTGTGAAGAGATGGATGCCTCCCGAACTCTGAGATTGACGGTGTGCACCACCAAGGCTGGCCCCAGGCTTTTATTTAATTATTTTTTTTCACTTTAATTTCTTTTCACAAGTTGGAAGCTTAGGTGGGTGGGATCTTGCCCTGAGGTCACCACTCCCTTTATTCTGTTCAGCACCAGGCCTTTCTTTAATCTCTTTACACTCCCTGGTGCCCCTTTTCTCTTCAAACTGTACATTTTGTAATTTACCTTGCTTAACTTGCTCCTGTTCATTATAGATCTGTATAAGACTGGCCACTAATAACTACATGACACAATCAACACTAGGCTGTTTGGAAATCTCCTCTGCCAACACAATTAATCCAAAACGCTTCAGTTTAGTTTCAGGCAGACTTTTTGGACAAGGGCAGAAAGTAGCCAGATTCTTTGCCAAAATATCACAAGCATGGTCTCTGCTAATATTCTTCTCCTCTGAAACCTCTTGATCCAAGACCCCACAGTTCAAATCCCCCTCAGCACCACTGTCTTCCATGCTCCTGCTAGTATGACCCATTAAGCCTCGACTAAAACATTCAACTGCTTTCCTAATTCAAAGCCCTGACGTTCACATTCCTCCAAACAAAAGTTTGGTCAGGCCTATCACAGCAACACCTAAGTCCCTGGTACCAACTTTTGTCTTAGTTTAAGAGTTTTTTTTTCTTCTTTTCGTGTAGAGACACCATAACCACAGCAACTCTTACAGAGGAAAACATTTCATTGGGACTGGTGTACAGTTTTAGAGGTTTAGTCGAGTATCATCATGGCAGGAGGTATGGCAGCATACAGGCAGACATGGTGCTGGAGAAGGAGCTGAGAGTTCTACAACCAGATTGGCAGGCAACAAGAAGAGAGTCACTGGGCCTGGCTTGAATTTCTGAAACCTCAAAGCTCAGCCCAAGTGACACACTTCCTCCACACCTACTCCAGCAAGGCCATACCATCTATTAGTGCCACTCCCTATGAGCCTATGGGGACGTTTTTATTCAAACCACCACAGATGCCATTTGAGACTGGGTTTCTGTATGTACTGGAGCTTCGTAGGCTGGGCTGCATCTAGTCCCAGGGATTGACCAGTCGTCTCTACCTTCCAAGCTCTGGGCTTTGCCTGTTTTGAATGTCATTTCTGGTGGTTGAACTCAGACCCTCATGTTTGCACAGCTAGCACTTTACTGTCTCCCCCACCCCAAGCAAGTTTTCAAATTAAAATGTATTTCAAATTGCTATATAGAAATTGTATGTTTATGTATATGGTGTTTTAATAATTCATACATTGTATATACAATGTTAGCTTCTAAAAGGCTGAGTAAATAGCTATTAATCATAAGTTAAATAAGTCTTTTATTTTAAAGTGTTTGCGTGTGTGTGTGTCTGTCTATCTGTCTGTCTGTCTGACTGACTGTGAGTCTCAGTGTGGGTAGGGTATGTTCATGTGAGAGTAGGAGCCCTTAGAAGCTGGATGTGTCCTCTGGAAGAGTACTATGAGTTCTTAACCTTGATCTACTCCAGCCGTAAATAGGTATTCTAAAGATAGAACTGACTTTGTATCATTTAAGAGTACAAGTCACTTTGTGGGCTAATTTAGTAGAAATAACATAGGTGAAGCATTGGTTATAAGAGTTAGATTCTAGTCTTGACTCTATAGGAGATACTAGAAAATAATCATTAAACAATATGCAATAATTTAAAAAAGATTGTTAGGGAGTTTTTCCTCCCCCCCCAGGGGAGGGGGGTTGGGGTGGGAATCTCACTGTGTAGCTCAAGTTGGCTTCAAACTCACCTTCCTTCCTCAGCTTCCAGTGTGCTGGGAGTATAGACATGTGTTACCGCTCCTTCACAGCTTCATTTTAGGGAGAAGGCCATGTCCTAAATGCAGCTAGCTCTTCCTAGGAGAATGGTGGATTATGTGAGAGTACATGCAGAGCAGGAGTGGTGGGACTTATCTAATCCCAGCACTTAGGGTGTGGAGGCAAACTTGTGGGTCCCCTGGCAATGGAACCAGGACTTATCCCGGGTACACGAACTGGCTTGGCTTTTTAGAGCCCATTCCCTATGGTGCGATGCTTTACTCAGCCTTGATGTACAGGGGAGGGGCTAGAACTGGCCCAACTTGGTATGCCAGCCTGTGTTGACTACCTTACCATCTATGAGGAGGGGGTGGGGATGGGATGGAGAGGAGGTGGGGGGGAGTGGGAGAAGAGGAGGGAGAGGGAACGGGTTGGCATGTAAAAGGAAAGAAACCTTTTTATTAAATAAAAAGATTATAAAAAGCAAAAGAATGATCAGGAGTTCAAGGCTAGCCTGGGCTATATGAGACCTTTTCTCAAAACAAAACAAAATAAAATGAGTACAGTCTGTTTTGATTTCAATAAGTCTTTTAATTATTATTACCTGCAACAATAAGCTAAAAAGAAATGATATTAAGTCCTATTATTAAACGTTTTTATTCATTTATTTGTTCTTGTGTGTGTGTGTGTGTGTGTGTGTGTGTGTGTGTGCATATGTGTGTGTGTTTACAATTTGTGTGTGTAAGTTAGAGAATAACTTGCAGGAGATGGTTTTCTTTTTTAACCATGTGGATCCTGGGGATCTAATTCAGGCATCAGGCTTGGCAGCAAGCACCTTTCCCCACTGAGCCATCTTGTCAGCCCTATTAAAGGGTCTTGAGATAGTAGTAAGCAGGTTTCCTGGTACAGAAAATACAGATAACTTAAGGGATTTGATTTCTAGATGTTGATGAGGATACTGTCCTCCTTTGTGGACCTAGTGTGCTGCTGATAGTGGTAAATAGTACTGTAGGAGCAACATAGATCAAATGCTTGTTCACATTTTTTTTGAGACGGGGTCTTATAGTCCTTGAACTTAAGATCTTCTTCCTTCAGCCTCAAAAATTACAGGTATGTGTTACCATGCTTAGTAGCATGTGAACTTTAAGTAGGATAATTTTGTATTTTGGATCTCTTCAGGACTTGATAGAGCCAAGAGCAGTAGGGAAATGGAGATTGGTGATGAGCTTATTATTTGCTAGTCCCAGGGAGAAGGAAATAGAATAAAAGTAAAATTTACCTAGATTCTGAAATGATATAAAGCAGTGTGGTTCTCAACCTTTTTTAATTCTATGACCCTTTAATACAGTTCCTCATGTTGTGGTGACCCCCAACCATAAAATTATTTTCATTGCTACTGTTATGAATCATAATGTAAATATCTGATATGTAACCCACAGGTTGAGAACCATTGACCTAGAGAAAGGACAGTTCCTCAGTGGTAAGGTAGAGGAATAGCAGCAGTGTTATAAAAGTTGTAAATAAGAATGAGGAATGGTAACAGAAAGTCTTAGTGTGGAAATGGCACTGGAATTGAGAAGATGAATTCTGAGGATGCATTTAGAATAGTTGAATAAGTACCATTTTCTTAGCCTTTGACACATTGTTTTGAATTGGTTATTAAGATTATAGAGAGGAAGAAAAGTTTCTAACAGTGTTTTTAAACTTTACTAACACTAGGCCCTTTGCGACTCTAATAAAAGCCATGTACTTTCCTTAGAAAAATGAATGTACATACATGCTTAATTTCTAATGTAGTTTTGAGCGGATTATGCACACTGCCCCCCTCATTAAGAACTCCTGATTGGGCTGCTGAGATGGCACAGTGGGTAGAAATGCTTGCTGTGTATGCCTGATGACCTAACCTGAGTTCAGTCCTTGGACCTCATGGTAGAATCAGAGAACCATGTTCAACCATAGAGATGAAACTGTGTTCTCATCTCTATACCTCTCGGCCACACACTTAAAAAAAAAAAAAAAAAGAAATCCGTGGTACTCTGATTATAATGTGCAGATTAGTAGGTCTCTAGTCAACTTCCCTATTAGTGGCAGGACAAAGGGAGCCTGTCTCTGAATAGTGATGGTAGAAATGGAATGGAAACCAATATCAAATTCTTTATTAAGTAGAGGCTGTATTATGTTGTTATTCAATATTATCTTACAGTTTTAGATTTTTCAAAAATAAATATGAGGTCTGATGAGATGGCAGATGATTTGTTTGATTCCTGGGTGAAAGGAAAGAATCCATTCTTGCAAGTTGTCTCTGCCCTCCACATATGTACTGTGGTATGTGTGGGTGTGTACACAGACACAGAATAAATAAAAATATAATACAATTTTAAAAAGAAGTGTCTACTTTTTCGTATTCTAAAGAAAGGTATGTAACAGGTAAAGTGATATCCTCTGTATTTTATCCTTATTACATTTTGCCTTTTTAATTGTATAATATAATATTTAATAAAACAGCAAAAATAATCTGAAATTCTACCTCTTAAATTTTCTATTTTTTTCCAGGCGGTGGCAGTGGCGGCGGCGCGCACACCTTTAATCTCAGCACTTGGGAGGCAGAGGCAGGCAGATCTTTGTGAGTTTGAGGCCAGCCTGGTCTACAGAGTGAGATCCAGGAAAGGTGCAAAGCTACACAGAGAAACCCTGTCTCAGAAACCAAAATAAATAAATAAATAAAA
Organism: Peromyscus leucopus; assembly: GCF_004664715.2. Lineage (NCBI taxonomy): Eukaryota > Metazoa > Chordata > Mammalia > Rodentia > Cricetidae > Peromyscus > Peromyscus leucopus. The sequence goes on along the minus strand of NC_051083.1, from coordinate 64,080,866 downwards.
ATCTATTTTTCTTTTGGATCTCTGTTCTGGTAGAAAGGTCTTTTAATTAAGATTTTAGTAATTTAAAAAAAATTCAAGACAGGGTTTCTCTGTGTAAATCTGGCTGTCCTGGAACTCACCCTGTAGACCAGGCTGGCCTCAAGAGATCTGCCTGCCTCTGCCTCCTGAGTGCTAGATTAAAGACATGCACCACCATGCCCGGCTGCAAGATTTTAGTAATTTTTATAGGTAAATATTTAGTTTTCTAAAAGATGGTTTTTCTTTTTCAAAATGGTCTATATTAATTATATAAAATAGTGTGTTTTATTATGACAGACATAGAACATACTCTGTCATACTCTCTATACTATACAATGTTACTTAGTCATTAAGTAGGGTATACTTTTTTTCCTTTCTTTTTTTATCTGTTGCCTAAGATCTTTGCTCTTTTCACTTATGTAGGTTTGTTACTGTTAATAAAATATGCTTTGTATGTCTTTGGTATATGTCATTTGGTCTTCACATAACCCTGTGAAGTGGGTGTTAGCAATAGCTCTTTGTCCTTTTCAGTTTTTCAGCATCTGTCCTAGTTTTGAGCCCTTGTTATTTTACACATAACGTTATCTCTAGCTCCATGGACTTGCTTTTCTAATCCATCCCATACAACCCTTCTCCCCAAAGCTCCACCTTTGCCATCATACTTCCTTGCTTATAAATTTCAGTGGTCTTTGTACTGTAGCTTGGCACTTAAAGCCCTGAAGCATTCCAGTTAGCTATATTAACTGTTTCTCTAACACACACCAATCTGCTATCTACTCAGATTTGCTCTTTGTTTCTTGGCTCTTTGTGCCTTTTCATTTTCTTCATGTTTGCCATTCCTACCTATCTGGCATGCCTTTTCTGACTCCTTCCTGCTTATTTTCAGATCTTAGTTTGAGGGTCAGTTCATTCTATAGTGTCATTCTGTATAGCCTCCTACAACGTGTTTTTCTGATTTGAGTGCCTGTAGCACCAGTTCTAGTAAGTAGCTATCATATATGTCTTGTGGAGGAAATAAAGTTTTATGAGTAAAAATGACAACTACATTTCTCTCCTCTTTTGTTATCCATAGAGCTCAGCATATTTTCTTGCATGTAGTAGGCACTCATTTGTGAAATGAATGATGAAATCCTTAACTAAGCTAAATTGAAGTCTTAACAAATAATATTTACTTCAGTGCTATTTAGAATCAGTCTCATTTTCTTGACAAGAGCTTCATAAATAAGTCTGTTGCATTTTTGTCATTGATCTACAGTATTGTGGAAAGTTAGTATCACTTTGAATGTGAGTTCTTCTGTAACTAAAGCGTATATACTTTTTATCCTATTTTTTTGTAGTGCTAGAGATTGAACCTAGAGCCTTGTAAATGCTAGCCAAGCACTCAGCCACTGAACTACATCATCACTTATCCAGAATTTTTGGATATGCTTTATTGTTAGGCATCTTTTGCTAAGAATAAAATGACTTATAGGATAGATCTCTTTGAGGAGTAGGACATAAAATTTACCCTTTGTAAAAATTTTACCTGCAGGCTATACCTTGTTATGCTCATTAGTCTTCTGATCAGATTTTCTTTACTATTTCCAGAGGGGAAAAGGATGTTAGAGTGGAGGAAGTATATCCTAGGGGTATAAGTGTAGTTTCTCTAGTATTGATGTTTTATCTCAGTTGGCTTTCAAACCTCAGTTTTTCAAAGTAGTCTAGGAAAGAGAAGCTAGCTGATTCTTCTATTTTTGTTTACTTATCAAATAAGTAACATAATATGTAATAAAACCGCAAAAATATCTGAAATTCTACCTCGTAAATTTTCTATTTTTACTGATGTTGAGTAACGTGTGCTATAACTGGTCATTGTTATATTTTCATATTGTAAGTGCATCTATATTTGCAGGTATGAACTCTTCAACTATTCTAACCATATTGACTTTGCAACTGCATAACTGCATATGTGTATTTGTGTGTGTTAATTTGCTATAGTTGCCATAACAAAGTATCACACACAGGCCTCTTTTGCCTTCTGTGGTCTTTCTTCTGTGTGTGTGTCCGTGTCTCCATTTCTATCATGTAACGTTAATTATGTCTTTAGAGAGTGTGTTTAAATTAAGTCACATTCTGAATACTGGGTTGTTAGCACTTCAACCTATGAATTTAGGAGACAGGCATAATTGAGCTATAATTTGTGTGTGTGTGTGTGTGTGTGTGTGTGTGCGTGTGTGTGTGTGCGCGCGCGTGTGCATGCCACAGAAGCAAAGCATAGCAAGTTAAAAGAATATATTCTAAATCTCTGGAGATGGATGGGTTAGGAAACTAGACTAGAAGACAAATTACACCTTGCCCTTAGAGATACTTGGGCAGTTTAATCTATCTATTTTTAAATAGAAAAGTAATTAGGCTTTTTTAGTTAGTGAACTGGTCTTTTCAAATAGGTTGTATTCATGTGAATTTATTTAAAGTCTAATTGGGTTTTGTCTACTAGTAATGCATTTTAACATCTGTGTATATATCCCAGTTTTTATTTTGTTTTGTTTTTATAACATAAGGTGTTCTTTAACATGTTTAAGAAGCTTTTCTGGAAGTATTCTGCTGCTTCCTTATTGAACTTAGTTTTTCTTTCTTACTTTATTGGGGGAATTGAGGGATTCTTTGAAGAATGGGGTCCAGTGTTTTTGTTCATATCAATGGGTTATTTTACATCACAGTGCAGACATTCTGCTTTTGAATCTGCCTAATAGAAAACTATTTATATGTACATATATTTCTTTATATATAAAAACAAATTCTTTCATAAAAAACCCTCAAACTGTATAAACCCACTTCTGGAGTAGAAAAAATAAACCCCGAGGAAGCTCTGCCAGCACTCAGCATGCTGGCACTTAGGTATAACCTGCACTTACAGTAATAGCAGCTCTTTGTAAAATGCTTTCAGTTTTTACTTCTTCCTGTCTCTACTTATTTATTCATCAGGATTGGAAAAAAGGCTCCCTACTTCTTAGAGCTTTACTGTCCAATACTGTAGGTACTAGTTTACAAAGCTATGTAAACATCAATTTAAATGAATTAAAATGAAAATTTGTTACTTAGTCTCAGTAAACCTAATTAAAGTGCTAAGTTAGATTAATGAGTGTCCCTCATATTTGACCATACAACAGATGAGCAGTCTTTCTGTCACACAGGAGGCCCTGTGGTATATGGACTATTAGTAAAAATCATTAGACCTTGATATTTCTGGGTATCTGTGGATTTCACATCCATGGATTCAACAGATCAAAAAAAACAGCAATAGATAAACAGATGAGATGGCTCAGTGACTAAAGGCACTTGCTGCCAAGCCTGATCAGGACCTGTGTTTGATCTTTAGGACTTCCATGGTACGAGGGAACCAACTCCTGCAAGTTATCTTCTGTCCTCCACACAAGCTCTGTGGTGTGTGTGTGTGTGTGGGCGTGCGTGCGCACGCGCGCGCACACACACACACACACACACACACACACACACACACACACACACCAGGGAAAAGAATTCATCTGAAGTGCAAATGTACAATATTTAGATCCCATTTTTTTGACCATTAATCAGAATCCTGAAATCTAGTTACTGGTTTTATAAGCTGCTGATTATGAGGGAGGGGCCCATCATCAATAACCTTCAAGCTTTCTAATATCTAAATAGCTACTTAACACAGAGACATTTTTTATCATTACTCCCTAAACAATGAAGTAGCATAACTATTTATATAACATTCACATTTATATGAATTATTATAAGTAATTTAAATATATGAGACGAAGTATGTAGGTTATATGCAAATACTATTATACCCTTTTATATAAGAGGCTTGACTGTTCTCAGTTTTGGATTATATGGAAAGATGCCTCTTGTAACTAATCCTTCAAGAATACAGAGGAATGACTGATACTACATAGGGGGTGACATTGTCAAATTTGTTTTAGGAATAGGGTTCTGGCTGCAATTTGAAGGATAGACTAGAAACAGGCAGAGGATGGAGACAGGGACATCATCAGTTAGAATATTGAAGTAATATAGGACAAAAGTGATAAGGGCCTACACTGCCTGCTCCGAGAGTTGTCAGGATTTGTCATCAAACATTCTTGTATCTTGGAAAGAGGACAGAATTGCAGCAGGAGAATATTACCTTGCCTTAGTTACTTTATCTTAGTCTTAGTGTTTAGACCATAAAATGGACATTTGAATGGACTTACTTATTTTGCACAGTTCTTAGGAGGATCAAGTGAGATGAAATATGTGAAAAGTACTTTATGAGTTGGAATCTTTAAATTTTACCATTGCTATTGGGCTTATGGTTCTGCAATAAAATACAAACCTAGAATAGGTTTTGTGGAGACTGTCTGTAGTGTGTCATATGGTTGGGTTATCATGGTTGTTTCTGTTTTAAATTTTCCTCAAGCATTCCAGCTAGATCCCATCTAAGTAGTGACACAACTAAAACTACCACCCAGGTCTTTTAAAATTAATTTTTTGTATGTGTGTGTATGAATGTTTTGGAGTGCATTCACCTGTGCATGCATGTGCATGGAGGCCAGAGAACAGTTGCTGTTTACCTCTGCCACTTTACATGTTAATTCTTTGAGACAGAGTCTCTCATTGAACTTGGAGCTAGGCTGGAAGACTGTGGTGGTATTGTGTTTTCTAAAATATTGTGTACCCTAATAAACTTATCTGGGGTCAGAGAACAGGAAAGCCACTAGATACTTAGGATAGGCAGTGGTAGCACACGCCTTTAATCCTAGCATTCCAGAGGCAGAAATCCATGTGTTCAAGGATACACCCAAGCATGGTGACTCACGCCTTTTATCCCAGAAAGCGAGCCTTTAATTCCAGGGAGTGGTGGTAGAAAACAGAAAGGTATATAAGGCGTGAAGACCAGAAACTAGAAGCATTTGGCTGGTTAAGCATTTGACTGGTTAAGCTTTTAGGTTTTGAGCAGCACAGTTCAGCTGAGAGCCATTCGGATATGAGGACACAGAGGCTTCCAGTCTGAGGAAACAAGATCAGCTGAGAAGTTGGCCAGGTGAGGTAGCTGTGGCTTGTTCTGTCTCTCTGATCTTCCAGTGTTCACCCCAATACCTGGCCTGGGTTTGTTTTATTAATAAGAACTTTTAAGATTCCTGCTACAGAAGACAGCAAGCCCCAGTGATCATCCTGTTTCTGCTAACATAGTGCTGGGATGACAGGGTCATAAGATGACCAAACCCAGCTTTTTTGCATGTGTTCTAGGGATGGAAGACCCAGGAGTAGAGCAGAGGTCTTTATGCTGTGTAGCCCTTACCTGCTGAGCTATCTCCCCAGTCCCAAACCAGGTCTTTTGATTTATTTCTCCTTATCTTGCTAGCTTGATGCTTGACAACTCTTACTGATGAAATATTCTTCCTGTTTATTACAGTTGATCCTTTATGGATCTATTGTCTATTTCCTGGATGAAGCTTATAGCTATTTGAATAAACCTGTTGTAAAACTGTCTTTGTTCTATACTAGTAGTTTAGAATATTGTCACACATACAAAGGTAGTAAAAAATCATTCTACCTGGGCGGTGGTGGCGCATGCCTGTAATCCCAGCACTTGGGAGGCAAAGGCAGGCAGATCTCTGTGAGTTTGAGTCCAGCCTGGTCTACAGAGCAAGATCCAGGACAGGCTCCAAAACTACACAGAGAAACCCTGTCTCAAAAAACAAAAAACAAAAAATCATTCTAAACTCTTGTTTCTAGGGTTTATCAGGACCTAATCCAGCTCTACATTTAAAGGAAGAGCATGTCATTATCATCTTAAGCCATTTTGTGGGTACTGGGGATCAAATTAAACCATTTTAAACAAATGTTAGGCATTTTTCATTTGACAGACATATCTAGACATTGAAGATACAACAATGAATGAAGCATAACGTGCCCTCCAAGAAACCAGGATTTTGAGGGAAAACACTTTAATAAACTAACAATTAAAATAGAATGTGACAAGTGTTTTAAAAGAGCTGTGTGCAAGTTTTTAGAGAATCCTAGAAATAGTGAAGCATATTCAATTTAGAGAAGACAGGGACGAGTTTCCAGATACTGAACTTGTAGGTGAGTATTGAAGACTTATTGGTAGATGTTGGCCTTGTAGATGAATAAGAAAAAAAGTATTTGGGGACAAGAAGTAATAGCATATCTTCGGAAAAATTTTAGTTTACGAAGGGGGACAAGATTGGAGGTATGGAGAGTTTTTGTTTGAAAGGAACACAATAAGGTGTTATAACAATATTGAAAAAAGAGTTCATTAGGAGGCAAAGTTGACAAAAGTGGGTAGTTTGCAGAGGGTAAAGAAGAAAAGAGAGTGGAGAATAATTCCCAAGTATCTGGTTAGACAGCTTGCTATGAGTGAAGATAGGGAAGAATAATTTTGGGTAATTTAGAGAAGATGAAGAAAATAAACTCAAGTCTAGTTTGATTTATCTAGACTTGAATGTCAAATACATGGGGTAGACAATTCAAGGAAGAGGTCTAGACTTAAGGTAAAGTTTGAGAGTCATTGTCGGGAGTGTATTTTCATAGTGGATAATTTCTGGAGATTACAGGATAAGAAAAAAACAGAGCCAAGGAGCTAACCATTGCAACAACCACTATCTTAAAAGGGAAGAGAAGAATCAGCTGTGGCAAAGAGGTGAATCAAGTGGAGAAATCTGAATGCTAGAGGCCAAGGGAGAGGGTTTCAGAAAGGTGGAAATTATTAATATTGTTATGCTGCAGAAAGTGTAATATGAACATGTGAAGTGTTTTTGAGTTTGACAGTTATCAGCTCAATTAGTATTCTGGTAAAACAGCTTCACTGGTCATACCTGGGTTGAAGCCATGTTATAATACCTTAAGTAGTAAGGCATTATGCAGTATCTTTCTCAGTGCATCATATCAAGGGATCATGATAATGCTATACCTGTCACTGGTAATGTCCCTCACTTAGTTAAGATTGTATGTCTTGCAAAGTATTATTTTCTTCTTTGTTATTAAAAATACTTTGCAGGGGTGGCAGTGTTGGCGCAAGCCTTTAATCCCAGCACTTGGGAGGCAGAGCCAGGTGGATCTCTGTGAGTTCGAGGCCAGCCTGGACTACAGAGTGAGTTCCAGGAAAGGCACAAAGCTACACAGAGAAACCCTGTCTCTAAAAACCAAAAAAAAAAGAACCTTGCAGAAGATTCTTTGAATATACAAATACCATGTTTCTCCTTAAAGTTTCACTAGGTAGTTTTAGTAAGCATCAGTGGGTCTTGTCTACAATTATTCTGTGGTGTTTGTCCCATTCCTTTTACATTTGTTAATTAGAATTCTTCTGTAAGGAAGAACCATCACTCTCCTTACTTGTTACTTGTTAGGCTACACCCATGTATGTTGATAAGCCATTCTCTGTGACGATCATCTAATGCCTTCATTATTTATCTCGCTCTGTTGTTCCAGTTTTGAACTACTGAGTACTTTAATTTTGGCTCCTGTGTCCTTTGGTTATGCCCTTGTCCCCTGCTTCCTGCTCTCCTTCCCTTCCATTTTTCTTTTAAGATCAAGTCTCAGGAGCCCCAGGTCTCAAACTCACTGTGAAAATGTCTTTGATCTGATCTTTCTGCTTCTATCCATGCACCATCATGCTTGACTGCATTTTAAATTTTAAATTTTTGAGTCAGTGTCTTGTGTAGCACAGGCTGGCCTTGAATTCCTGATCCGTCTGCTTCTACCTTCCAAGAGCTGTGAGTACAGTCTCTGACTGTACATTTGAAAAATATAGTGGTTCATAAGGTCCACAAGTAAATGCATTTCCTGGCCTTACTAATAAAGTTTAATACACTTTTTGCTTACTAGTGTTAACTAATTTCACATAAGACCTATGAAACCATTTATTCTAAAGAGAAGTGTGAGCATTACCTTTAGAAACATTTGTTTTTGAAAAAATAGGATTATTGATAAACTCTGTGTTTTGAGAAATGTTAAAATTTTCATTCTTCCTATTCATGTCCCTGATAAATATAATTCTTTCATAGACTAGTGAGGTAAGAGTTCCATCATATGAAATTTACCAATTTTAAAGTGAATAAAATCAAGCATTTAGCAAATTTTTAATGTGGTGTAACTACCACCTCTGTCTAGTTTCAAAATATTTCCATTGTTCCACAGTAAAAGTATGTGCTGAACATTTTCTCTCCATGCTCTGATCCTCTCATGCCTGGCACATAGTCTCTATAGATATATTCCTTTTTTTTGTACTGCTTCTGAGGAGTGAAACTAGGTCCTTGGACATTCTGTGTGAGAATTCTACCATCACTGAGATACATCCTCAGCCTAGTTCACCAATTTTTAAAACTATTTATTTTTATGAGTGTTTTGTGTGCATGTATGTATGTTCACCATGTGTGTGCCTGGTGCTCATGAAGGTGAGAAGGCATTGTGACTTCCTGGAACTGGTGTCACAGATGATTGTGAGATACCATGTAGGTGCTAGAAACTAAACCCAGGTCCTCTGCAGGAGCAGCCTGTGCTCTTAACTGCTGAACCATCTCTCCAGCCCACACACTATTAGTTTTGAAGCAGAGTTGACATTTTTATTAAATGATATTTGTCATTATTTTTATTTTATTATTGTTTTTTTTAAATGACATTTGTAATGTAGATTTTTAAGAGGGCTAAAAGAAGGAAAGAGATATTTAGAAAGAAAGACCGGAAAACAGGTATGGGTTTTTCTTTGAAATAAGTCATATAGTATTCCACAAATTTTAAATCCCTTCTTCCAGTGAGGACATTTGGGCTATTTTGAGCCTTCTCACCACTGTAAGTGATACCATTATAACCAAGAATGTCCATATAGCTTTTTGAGCACCTCGTTTCTATTCTTGTGGGTGTATAGCTCAGAGTAGAATGGCAGAGTTATAGGGAAATTCTATATTTAAGTTATTGAGGAACTGCTAGCCTGTTTTCCCCAGCAGCTGAACCACTTTGTATGAAGGTTCTAGTTTCCTCACTCCTTGACAACACTTCTTAATTTCTGGGTGTTTATTTTTATTTTATTTTTTAATGTTGCCCTCCTGGTAGATGATAAGTGGTTTATGATTTGAATTTCTCTAGTGAATAATGATGTTGAGACTCTTCTTTTTGTGTGTGTGTTGTATTACCCAATCTAAAATCATGAGGATCTTCTCCCTCTCTGCTTTCTTCATGGGTTTGCACTGTTGATACTTTTTCAATGAATTTTTACATATGGTGAGAGGTAGTCCAACTTCGTTACTTTGCATGCAGACCTCTTGTCCCAGCAGTACTTGTTGAAGATACTGTTCATTATTCCCTGTGGAGTCAACTTGCTACAATTTTACCATTTCACCTGGTGTAGCGGCACACACACACCTTTAATCCCAGCGCTTGGTAGCTCTCTGTGAGTTTGAGGTTAGCCTGGTCTAACTTAGAGAGTTATAGGAAAAGTCAGGGCTATGTGGAGGGTCCTTGTATCAAAATTTTTTTCTTTACCCTTTTACCTACAGGCAACACTCTAAGGCATTTCTTTGGCATATCTAAATTGTCAGCATCCTGACTCTTGTGCTTTGGGGTCATTATTAAGCAAAATAAGGGTTACTTGCAAACAATCGCTGCAATACCCCCAAAGGCAATCCGATAACTAAGATAGTGTGGATGTTATTAATTTATATATCTGATAAGGAATTAATATTCTTAAGATTTACACCAACTTCTAATCTGCAGTAATTAAAACAATGTGATGTTGGCAGAAGGGTAGGCATAAACCTAAATGGCAAATAATCAAAAGTCTAGAAATGAACCCATGAACACGTGGGCAAAAGATGTTTCCCCTGTTCTATGAGTTGTTGTTTTCACTCTTGAATTTTCTTAGAGGTCTACAGAGAGTGCAGCCCCACTGCTACCTTGATTTTTGACTTCTGACTTTTTGAACTGTGAAGAATAAATATATAACCTTGGCTGTCCTGGAGCTCACTGTGCAGACCAGGCTGTCCTATAACTCAGAGAGGTCCCCCTCCCTCTACCTCCCAAGCACTAGGATTAAAGACATGTCCCACTAAGCCCACCTGAGCCACTTCTTTTAAAACCAGCCAATTGTGAAAGATGGTGAGGTCAGACCCTAGCCTATGGCAAAAAGACAGTCACCATCCGATTAGAATAAAAACCAAGTGAGACGAGAGCTTCTTTTGCTTTGTTCATGTGTTCTTTTGTGTGACACCAACATTATTCTTTGTTTCTAACAACTTTAACTTTTATACTTTAACAGATTAAGTTGTCACTTATTGTAGAAAAACTGTGTGAACAGCAAATAATGAGTTTTTAGAGCTAATATGGCTTTCAGGTTATTATCATAGCCTATAATGTAATGCTTAAATTCATTAAAACAGCTGAAAACATAATGCAGTTGTCTTTATTAAGCTTACTTTGATTTTTGATTTACTAATTTTGAAATTGCAGAAGGCCTTCTTGTAAAAAATTCTACTTAAAAATAGAACTTTAGTGAATAAAAACACAGATTTCAGTGGTAGTTGTATTGGAAAGCCAACTTTTATTCTTTCCAAGTTTCATTTAACTAAACTTTGTTAATATTATTTGGATGACATTTCCAGTGGCTTGTTAACTTGTGTTTTAGTTGCCAACAAAGGCAGTTGCTTTTTTTTTAAGTTCAAGAAGTGATTATACATGGAATCATAAATTTTTTTTAATCTCATCATTAAAGGAAACTTTGGGGATAATCCATTCTGTTTTACTAATTGTACAGTCAAGAAACTGAAGAATCATAGAGTTGTTAGAATAGTGATGTAAGCCGGGCGATAGTGGCACACACCTTTAATCCCAGCACTTGGGAGGCAGAGCCAGGCGGATCTCTGTGCGTTCAAGGCCAGCCTGGGCTACAGAGCGAGAGCCAGGACAGCACCAAAACTATACAGAGAAACCCTGTCTCGGAAAAAAAAAAAGTGACATAATGAATGAGCTAGAGCTAGGCTCCTACCTTAGAATAGAATGCTTCTCCCACCATATCATTTTGAGAAGTGTTAATTTATGTGAGGAGATGTTTATGTATGTTAACTCCGGAGTGCTTGAAAATTTGACCCAAGTCTATTACAATAAAAAAAAAAAGTAAGATAGGAATTCAGGGATCGGTAAAGCTGTCACTCCTTTTCTAGGGTTCACTCACTGTCTTCAGAATCCAGTGTTATGAAGCTTTCCTTCTATGCTTGAGATGATCTCAAAAGTTGCGAAGTTGAACCACTTTTTCAAAAGATTTGTTAGTGATAGAAATATCAACTTATATTAGATTTACTGCTTGTTCTTTGACTGTTCACTTGACAGATATTCATGGAAAGACTATATTGTGTTCCAAGAAAGGTAGTCACCTGGGAATCACAGGAGACAGACAGACTTAGACTTAGTCCTTTCCTTCATGGGTCCAAATGAACTAAATGGATGAAGAAATGGACACGTAGACAAGAAATGATGCCAAAAATAAAGATCCAGGCTTGTGGTTGTGGCTAAGTCGTATGCCTAACATGATGAGGTCTTGGGTTTAATCTCTAGCACTGCAAAAACAAATTTTTAAATGCAAAATTGTGACAGGTGATATACATAGAAATACATACTGCTATAAGACTTGATACTACAGAGAATTGATCTCATCAAGAAAGCTAGGAAAGCCTTCTTGGAGATGGTGATCTTTTTTTTTTTTTTTTTTTTTTTTTTAACAGAGCTGAGGACCAAACCCAGGGCCTCGCGCTTGCTAGGCAAGCGCTCTACCACTGAGCTAAATCCCCAAACCCTGAGATGGTGATCTTTAGTTGAAGGATGAGTAAGAGTTAGTTGGGCAAAGAAGAAAAAGGAGTGAATTCCATGCAGAGGAAAATACGTGCACTAAAGCTTTGTGTTGATTTGGGAGTATGATAACACAGGGTAAGCTACTATAAGAGAACAGTGGAAGGCTGGAGATGGGGCTTAATTGGTAGAGTACTGCCTAACATGCCAAAGACCTGGGTTCAATTCTGTGGACTGCCTAAACTGAGCATAGTACCTGTACTTTCGGCACTACAGAGGTATAGGCAGGAAGAGCAGAAGCTTCAAGTCATCATCCTTTATTATATAGCCCAGCCTGAATTATCTGAGAGTATGTCTCAAAAAATGGCTTAGTGGTTAAGAGCAGTTGCTGTTCTTCCAGGGAACTTGGGTTCAATTCCCAAAACCCACATGGGAACGCTAGTTCCAGGGGATCTGTCACCCTCTTCTAGACTCCTTGGGCAGCAGGCATACACATATGGTGCGCAGACATACATGCAAGCCAAACATCTATATACATAAATAAAAATCTTAAAAGCTGTGGGCCTAAACATTAGTAAACTGACTAGTCTTAGTAATTATAGCAACCTATTTTTAGGTAATTATGAGCTATTCAAGATTTCAAAAAGAAGTTTTGCCTTGGGATTGAAATGGGGGTGAAGTGATTTTTCTTTTTAAGATCCTCAATTGATTCTTGAACATGATCTGTGGGTAAATGCCTTACAGACAAAAAGTTTTATTTGTTTGTTTTGTTTTGAGACTGAGACAGTGTCTCATTGTGTATTCCAGGCTGGTTTTGAACTCAGGACCTTCTTGCTTCACTCTCACAAGTTGCTGGGATTATTAGCCACCATATCCAATTTATATGTAGACTTTTAATCATTAAATGGATAATCAGTAGAGGCTGGTACAAAAATTTTTAAATAATTCCATGTCTTGTGAAGGTGACACTTAGTTCATAGAAAACATAATGAAAAGGAATACAATATAAATAGTGAATATGTGCATCAATAATAAATTTATGTAGAATGTTTGAGACCCATTTGACCAAAGCTAAAAACTTTACTGAAGTAAATTAACTTTGAAAGCACGGAAGAAAAATGCTAGATTATTCAACATTGTTGATGTTTTTAAAAATACTAGTAGATATTACAGAGCCTAAGAAAAATCCTCGAAGATTTTTTAAGGTGATCTTGAGGAGATCGGAGATTATTTTGATAGCTTCTCTGCAAGAGTAAGCCAAGAAAATTTGGGAAGAGTTATATAATGCAGGTGCATTTGGAAGGAGAAAGTGATTCCGTTGGCCATTAGACTATATTATAAAGTAAATAGTATGGAACTGGCTTATGACTAGGTAGTCAGGTTAATGTGACTAGATAGTAAATGAACTAGGTGTAGATAAAACATTAATGTTGGTACAGTCTTCAGTATTCATAACACTAGAGATAGATCTTAATACTAACACCAAACTGTTCATGAATTAGTTAGTAAATATGATCAGATCAAACCTTGAAATATTGAAAAGAAGTAATAAACTTGTTTTTTTCTCAGAAAAAGAATGGATTTTTTAAGGCATAACAACAAAGGAACAAACAAAATGAATAAATTCAATGAGGTAAAATTATATATGCATGTGTGTCTGTGTGTCTAAAATATTTTTTTATCAGAGATGACTAGGAAACTTAAAAGTTTAAAAACTTAATAAGGCTCAATTAGCTAATGTCTATAATATCTGAAGACCTTGTACAAATGAACCTTTTTCAAAACACCAAAAATTCAATTAGAAGACAGAGTTAAGCAGGCTACTCATAGAGCAAGAACTATGAAATGGACAGTCACTAAGTACATGAAAAGACGATCATTTGCATTCATAAAATCAGAAATGAGTTAAGAACAGCAGTGAAGTGGGCTATTTGATATTGCTCAGTGAAGGAATATTAGCCTAGCAGGCACAAGGCCCTAGGTTTACCCTCAGTATGGCAAAACAAAGTAGCCAAACAAACAAACAAACAAACAAACAAAAAAACTAGTGAAATATTTTTCATTCAGTTCTTTTGGCCATCATAAAAATAGAGTTACACATGCCAGTGTTGGTGTAATGAAATAACTCTTTTTTATTTTAAAAAACATTTTAGTTTTTTATTATTACTAAGAAATTTTCTATTCATTTTACATACCAACCACAGATCCCCTCCCCTCCCTTCTCCCACACTCCAGTCTTCCCCCCCATTCTCACCTCCTCCAAGACAAGGCCTCCTGTGGGAAGTCAACAGAGCCTGGCACATTCAGTTGAGGCAGGTCCAAGCCCCTCACCCTGCACCAAAGCTGTGTAAGGTGTCCTACCATAGGCAGTGGGCTCCAGAAAGCTCGCTTATGCCCTAGGGATGGGTCCTGATCCAACTGCCGGGGGCCCCTTAAGCAGATCAAGATACACAACTGTCTTACTTATATAGAGGGGCCTAGTCCAGTCCCATGGAGGCTTCATAGCTATTGGTCCATAGTTCATGAGTTCCCACTAGTTTGACTTGGTTGTCTCTGTTCGTTTCCCCATTATGGTCTTAATGCCCCTTGCTCATAGAATCCCTCTTCTCTCTCTTCGACTGGACTCCTGGAGCTCGGCCGAGTGCTTGTCTGTGGATCTCTGTATCTGCTTCCATCAGTTACTGGATGGAGGCTCTATGATGTTAGTTAGGGTATTCACAAATCTGAAACCCAGGATAGCTAAAACAATTCTGTACAATAAAGCAACCTCTGGAGGCATCACCATCCCTGACCTCAAGCTCTACCATAGAGCTATAGTAATAAAAATAGCTTGGTATTGGCATAAAAACCTACATGTTGACCGGTGGAATCAAATTGAAGATCCTAACATTAATCCACACATCTATGAACACCTGATTTTTGACAAATAAGCCAAAACTGTATAGTGGAAAAAAGAAAGCATCTTCAACAAATGCTGCTAGCATAACTGGATGTCAACATGTAGAAGACTGCATATAGATCCATTTCTATCTCCATGCACAAATCTCAAGTCCAAGTAGATCAAAGACCTCAACATAAATCCAGTTACACTGAACAGGATAGAAGAGAAAGTAGGAAGTAGTCTTGAATGCATTGGCACAGGAGACCACTTCCTAAATATAACACCTGTAGCACAGACACTGAGAGCAACAATTAATAAATGGGACTTCCTGAAACTGAGAAGCTTCTGTAAGGCAAAGGACGTGGTCAGTAAGACAAAACGACAGCCTACAGAATGAAGTAACTCTTAGGTACTACTATTGGAGTTGTATTGGCACAGCATTTCTGAAGGAGTAGTATGTCATTTTTCCCCTCTGTGTTTTAATCCTTTGAGTAGCTACTTCTCCATCTTTATTGAAGACTGAACAAAATATAGCATAGCTTCTCATGAGGTGCCATAAATAGGTAGTAAGATAACAAAATGATTAATTCAGCCCTCAATGGCTTGGTCTTTTCATGGTGTGCCACAGTTCTTGTATATTCCTTTTATCTGTTTAATTTTTTCATAATCTTTGCTTGAATGATCTAGTTCATCTACTTTATCTTCAGGGCCTGTTATTCTTTTTTCTATTTGATACATTTTACTGGTAAGGCTTTCCTGAGTTTTCTAATTGGGTTATTGAGTTTGTCAGTTCCATCTTCATTCATTTCAGCCTTAGTTCTATTCTGTATTTCTGTCTTTTTACAGAATTCAGTTTTTCAAATCCTAAATTGTCTTTATCACTTCATTTATGTTTGTATTTTCTTGTTATCTTCCTTAATTTCATTAAGCTATTTTTATTGTCTGCTTTAAACTTGAATTCTTTGATAAAATTGATGTTTGTTTTTTTTTAAATTTTGTATCCTGGGGTTCATTAGGGCTAGTGGGTTTGAGGGGAACCTAATGTCTTGGGCTTTCGTAATATTTGTAATTTTTTTTTTTTTTTGGTTTTTTGAGACAGGGTTTCTCTATGTAGCTTTGCACCTTTCCTGGAACTCACTTGGTAGTCCAGGCTGGCCTCGAACTCACAGAGATCCGCCTGCCTCTACCTCCCGAGTGCTGGGATTAAAGGCGTGCGCCACCACTGCCCGGCAGAGTACTTTTTTTTTTTTTCTTTAGGTTTTTCAAGACAGGGTTTCTCTGTGGTAGCTTTGCGCCTTTCCTGGAACTCACTTTTGTAGCCCAGGCTGGCCTCGAACTCAGAGATCCGCCTGTCTCTGCCTCCCGAGTGCTGGGATTAAAGGCGTGCGCCACCACCGCCCGGCTGTTTTTTTTTTTTTTTAAATGTGAGCTAGGCATGCAGACTTTCTTGGTTGTGTGTTTGATGTGAGAGTCTAGCTTTCCCCAGGTTGGGCCAATGCAAGAGCTAGGCCAGGGACAGCTAGTGCTAGAACTGCTGGATTGAAGCTAGGCTTGGTAGTATAAATATGGCTTCAGGGTTGGTGAGGGACAGGATGTTAGCGGGCAGTGGCGGTGCCATCTTAATTTTTGAAGCATTATTTCTCCCTGAATCTGGAGCTCACTGACGTCAATTGACTGGCTGTCCAACAAGCTCCAAGGATAAGCTTGTCTCCCTGCCCCAGTGCTAGGGTTACAGATAGTAGCCATTACATAAGGCCATTACTTGGACACTGGAGATACAAGGTCACTCATGGTTGTGTAGCAAGCATTTTACTGACTGAATCATGTCCCCAGCCCTCAAGTATATTCTTTTCTGTGTGCACACACACAAACAAATGAATGTTAAAAAAAGAAAAGAAAACCAGAACACAAAATTCAGTAGGCCAAATGATTTTAATATTTGAAATTAAAGTTTGAGGCTAGCCTTGAATTTAAAATCTTCTAAATCTCCAGTGCTAGAATTATAGACTTGCGCCACTGTGTCTGGATCAAATTTAACTTTTTTAAATTAATTATTTTAATTTTGTGTGCACTGGTGTTTTGCCTGTATGTGTGTCTGTGTGAAGGTGTTGGAACTCCTGGAACTGGAGTTATAGAGTTAAGCTGGAGTTACGGTGAGTTGCCATGTGGGAGCTGGGAATTGAACCTGGGTCCTCTGGAAGAGCAGCCAGTGCTCACTGAGCCATCTCTCCAACCCCCAAATTGAATTTTTAATTGACACATAATTATACATATTCATGAAGTACACTGATAATTCAGTACATATGCAATGTATAATGATCAAATCAAGGTAATTAGCATTCTCTAGTCCTTCAACTGTGAAAAAATGCATATGCAAAAAATAAGGTTGAAGTTATTGTGGTAGCACATCTTTAATCCCAATTTTCTGAGAAACCACCATATTGATTTCCAAAGTGGCTGTACAAGTTTGCATTCCCACCAGCAGTGGAGGAATTTTCCCCTTGCTCTACATCTTCTCCAACAAAAGCTGTTATCAGTGTTTTTGATCTTAGCCATTCTGACAGGTGTAAGATGGTATCTCAGAGTCATTTTGATTTGCATTTCCCTGATGACTAAGGATGTTGAGCAATTCCTTAAATGTCTTTTGGCCATTTGAGATTCTTCTGTTGAGAATTCTCTGTTTACCTGTGTAGCCCAGTTTTTAATTGGAGAAAGTTTCAGTCTGCAGCCCAAGCGAGCCTGGAATTTGCAATCTTCCTCAGCATCATGAGTGCACTGGAGTTCCAGGTGTGTGCCACCATGCTTGGTTTGGCCTTGGTTTCTAATATCTAGTGATACTATTGAGTCCAAATTCCTTTTCCTATCCTTTCATATCCTACCTTGAGGAATGAATTCAGCTAAAGAGCAAGGGAGAAAATATTCTGAACAAGAGACCTGATGTCTATAAAAGTATAACACAAATTGCTAAATGGTCTTATTAAGAAAAGACCCGGAGCTAGATATTGGGGTGAAAGCTGAAAGATCAGAGAATAGAACCATCCAGCCATAAGGTCTTACCACTAGGAAATCCTCAGCCCAAGAGAACTCTTTCCTATATACTCAAATCTTATATACCTTTCTGTGTTTTGTCATCTTACTTCCTCTTTCCGCCCAGCTCTATCACTTCCTGTCTGTCTGTCTGTACAGACCTCTAGACCTCTATGGTTAACTAGTGCTGGGATTAAAGGCATGTGCCACCAGGCCTGGCTCTATTCCCAGTGTAGCCTTGAACTCACATAGTTCCAGATGAATCTCTGCCTCCTGAATTAAAGGCATGTGCTACCACTGCCTGACCTCTGTGTTTAATATAGTGGCTGGCTTTTCCCTCTGATCCCTGGGTAAGCTTTACTTGTTAAAGCACAAATAAAATATCACCCCCCCTTTTTTTGGTCTAAAATAAAGTTTTAACTAATATAAAAAAAACTATATATAATAAGTATAATAACTATATACAATATACACAGGCAATAAATACATCAACAATGTCTAGTCCATTGGGACTGGAGAAACACAGGACTTCGGGGCCAAGTGCAAAGCATGTTTGAAGGATAAGTGAATATCATCTCACAGTATCTGTAGAGGATTTAGGGGAGCCCTGGTAGGGGAACACTAAGATTTTTCTGACACTTAATCCCTTATGTAAAATACCATAGTGGTTGCAGCAGTATCTTCCTGTGTACTTTACATAACCTTTAGATTGCTATTTGATAAGGAACCTATCAACCAGGGGTGTGTACTATATGTCATTTGAATAAAATGATGAGTTTATGAACTGGAGCTAGGAGAGATATGGTTAAAAGGTTAGGGGCTGGAGAGAAGGCTTAGCTGTTAAGAGCACTAGCTACTTTTGCAGAGGACCTGGGTTTGATCCCTAGCACCCACATGGCAGCTCACAGTTACCTGTAGCTTCACTTCCAGGGGATCCAACATCCTCTTCTGGCCTCTACAAGCACACATGTAGGCAAAACAACCATACACATAAAATAAGAATAAATTTAAAAAAAAATAAAAACAAGTAAGACGGGGGTGAGTAGGCTGAGTGATAAAGCCTGAATAAAGACCTAAGTTCCAACCTCAGTACTATAAAAAGAAGAATCAAGTCTTGGAAGAAATAAAAGATTAATTGATATCAGATTGGCAAAGAACTTTAATAGTAATCTCAGAATGTTTCAGTTAATAGTGAGTCATTTGAGAATTTTACATAGAAGGGTAATTTTTTTTCTCTTTTAGAGAGAAAGTGTTTTTCAGATAGAGTCTCACTATATATTCCAAACTGTCTTGGAATGTCACTGTAACCTAGGTTGGTCTTTCACTCAACATCTTACCTCAGTCTTTGAAATACTGGATTATAGGTATGAACCACAATGCCTGGTTAGGACAAAGGTTTGAAGAAGATGAATCATCAGTTGTGTATAGTTGTGGTTCACAAATGTGAACTTGAGTTTAGGTGTTGGATTAGCTAAATCAGAAGTGCCTTAAGGTCTTTAAAAAGATTCATAGAAGCTAGTTGTGGTGGTGGCTTAGAAGGTTGAGGTTGTATTGTGAAGCGAGTTCAAGGCCAGCATGGGCTACATAGGGCTACATAGACCCTTTCTCAGGGTGAAAGGAAGGGAAAGACAAAAAGAGAAGGAAGGAGAAGAAAGGGGGAGGAAGCTGTGCTTAAAAACTGTTTTTTGTATCAAATTCCTTGACAATAGCTAGAAAATGATATAAAAATGCCTAATTCCTGTCATTAATATTTTGTTTAGAAGAATACATATACAGACCTCTTGCCAAGATTTATAAAGAAGAAATTCTAAAGTAGCCAAAAGTAAAAGAAAAGCAACTAAACATATATTTGACTAACCCATTACCCACTTAAATTTTGTATATATGTTTGTATATAGGTATGTACACATACAAATATGTGTAGCTGCAGAATACATCTTCCTTCTCTTCTCTCAGACCTCATGTCTGAGGTCTCATCTACATTTCTATCTACATTCTATCTACATTCTCATCTACATTTCTATTTCTATGATTTCAGTTATCTTTGGTCACTTGCATTCTGAAAATACTAAATGGCAAACTCTAGAAATAAATGATTCCTAAGTTTTGTGTCCCATTCTTAGTAGTTTAAGGAAGTCTAGTGATACCATGCTACCGTATGAATCATCTCTTGTTGTATTAGTTCCTTTCCTTTTGGCTGTGGCAAAATACACAACACAAACAACTTAAGGGAGGAGAGGTTTATTTTGGTTCATGCTTGGGAATATTCAGTCCATCCTGACAAAGAAAGCCTGGTGGTGGAACTAGCTGCTGCCCATGGCAGCTACAGCTTGCAGTGGTGGCTTTTCACATGGCATAGACCAGAAAGCAGAAAGCTTGGGCAGGAAGCAGTGCCCAGCTATAACCTACAGTGTTTGCTCCTACTTTGCCATCTGTGCCTCAAATGTGTCACTATCTCTCAAAACAGTGCCCACCATCTGGGGACTAAGTGTTCAAGCATATGAACCTGTTGTGGGCATTTTATATTCAAATGATAACACTGGCTTTTCTATACTGTATGTGCTACCAGCCCACTAGTCACTTAGCTTCCTGGGTTATATGATTGACTGGAGTGTCACAGTGCTTATCTGCAAGTAACTCTTATTTAGTAACAGCTTCCAAAGCACTAGAATAGTGATTGTGGCAATTCGAATATGCCAAGAATATGTCAAGTCTCAGAGTCCTACCTGTAAAAGGTGAAAATTTACAACTTAATATGGAATAAAAATAAAAATACATGTATGCTGAATTTGTGAAGATCTATTATAATAGTGAAACTGTATAAGATTTGGTACTATCCAGGGGCAGTAGAAACATGTCGCTAGAGATAAAGAGGGACTACTGTATGTGAAAGGGTTCCAGCAATCTCTAGATTCTTATCAGTATTTGTCTGTCCTTTGTATTTTAGCCATACTGGTAGATGTGGAGTGGTGTTTTATTGTGTTTTCAACTTGCATTTTCTCAGTGGCTAATGGTTTTGAGCATCTTTTCTTAGGCTTTTCTTGAGCTTCTTTGGAGAAGCATCTATTGAATTTTTTTCATGTTTGGTTGTTCTTTCTCATGTTATAAATGGATGTTTTACACTTGATATATCCCTTATTGATGATATAATTTTGCATGCATAGTCTTCTGTTCTGTGAATTATCTCATATTTCAAGCAGAGAAGTTTTAATTTAAGGCAGTTTTTTTAAATTTCATTTTATTTAATTAACATTTTTTTCATTTATTTTACATACCGTAGTCCCCCCCCAGCTCCCATCTATCCTCCTCCTCCTTCTCCATTCAGAAAGGGGCAGGCATCATTTGGGCTTGAACACAGCATGGCACATCAGGTTGAGGTAGGACCAAGCTTCTCCCCCTGCATCAATGCTGAGTGAGGTAATCTGTTATGGGGAATAGGCTCCCAAAAGCCAGCTAAGCACCAGGGGACAGGTCCTGATCTCACCGCTAGGAGTCTTTTTTTTTTTTTTTTTTTTTTTTTTTCGAGACAGGGTTTCTCTGTGTAGCTTTGCTCCTTTCCTGGAACTCACTTGGTAGCCCAGGCTGGCCTCGAACTCACAGAGATCCGCCTGGCTCTGCCTCCTGAGTGCTGGGATTAAAGGCGTGCGCCACCACCGCCCGGCTACCGCTAGGAGTCTTACAAGCAGACATAACTGTCACACACATGCAGAGGCCTAGGTCAGTCCCATGCAGCCTCCTTAACTGTTGGTCCAGAGTCCATGTGCCCCTCAACTGAAGAATGGATAAAGAAAATGTACATTTACACAATGGCATATTACTCAGCTGTAAAAAATAACGACCTTGTCAGGTGGTCGTGGCACACGCCTTTAATCCCAGCACTCTGGAGGCAGAGGTAGGTGGATCTCTGTTAGTTCCAGGAAAGGCTCCAAAGCTACACAGAGAAACCCTGTCTCAAAAAAAAAAAAACAAAAACAAAAACAAAAAAAAAACAAAACAAAACAATAAATAAATAAATAAATAAATAAATAAATAACATCATGAAATTTGCAGGCAAATGGATGGAACTAGAAAAAAAATCATTCTAGGTGAGGCTCCAAAGCTACACAGAGAAACCCTGTCTCAAAAAAAAAAAAAAAAAACAAACCAATAAATAAATAAATAAATAAATAAATAAATAAATAACATCATGAAATTTGCAGGCAAATGGATGGAACTAGAAAAAAATCATTCTAGGTGAGGCAACCCAGACCCAGAAAGACAAACATAGTATGTTCTCATTTATAAGTGGATATTAGGAGTAAAGTATAGGACAACCAACCTACATTCCACAGTCCCGGAGAGGCTAGATAACAGAGGGCCCAAAGAGGGATGCATGGATTTCCCTGGGAAGGGGAAGTAGAGATCTCCTGAGTAAACTGAGGTGGGGGTGGAGGTGGGAACGGGGATGGGAACTTGAGGGAGCAGGTTGGGTGGGCTAGGCGTGGGAGGAGGGTTGGGGTGAGACTGAGTGGGAGAGTAAGGAAAGAGACATCTTGATGGGGGTACCATTTCAGGTATAGGGAGAAACCTGGTGCCAGGGAAGCTCCCAGGAATCTACAAGGATGACCCCAGCTAAGACCCCTAGCAATAGTGGAGAGGATGCCTGAACTAGTCATCTACTGTAATCAGATTGGTGACTACTCTAATTGTCATCAGAGAGCCTTTACCCAGTAACTGATGGAAACAGATGCATAGATCCACAACCAAGCACTGGGCTGAGCACCTGGAATCCTCCTGAGGAAAGGGAGGAGGGATTATATGGGGGGGGTCAAGGTCAACTTTTAATATTTTATTATGTCCAGTTTATCCAATTGTTTCCTTTTATTGCTAATGTTTTGATATCTTGTGTAATAAATTTTTGCCTAACCTGAGGTCATGAAGACGTTTTATATTGCTTTCTTCTAGGAGTTTTATGTTTCATATTCTTTCAGCAATGTATTTTGAGAGTTTTGCATGTAGATATGGGTATACTGGGAGCATATGATTTAAAGACTATTCTTTGTCTATTTTTATGTTCATAGCATCTGTATAAAATTCAACTAATGTAAAATGTTTATGTATTTATTTCTGGACTCTCAGTTTTATTCTATCGAGGTCTACCACTTTGTTGTGATTACTGGAGTTTGGTAGCTTTTGAAATTAGGAAGTCTACTTTGATTTTCTCCTGCATGGACATTGTTCTGGATCCTCTTTGATTTTCTCCTGCATGGACATTGTTCTGGATCCTCTTTGATTTTCTCCTGCATGGACATTGTTCTGGATCCTCTTTGATTTTCTCCTTCATGGACATTGTTTTGGAACCTCTTTGCCTATGTTCAGTCGTGTCATTTTATCTGGAATCCTTTTTTTGTCCTGCTTCTTGCTGATTTTTAACATTTTCATTTTACATTTCCCTGTTTTTCATCTTTTTGTAGTGCTAGACAAATATGCTATCACTGAGTTTTATCAAACCCCACCCTTCCTTATGACATTATTCATTTACTTGCTCTTTTGTTTTCCAGATCTGGGCTTCTGAAAATATTTTCTAATCTTTTTGAAGGTTCTCTAATCTTATTCTGAGTTTATATAATTTATTTTATGCTATATCTTGTATTATTTCATAAATTTCTTTTTGTCTTATTTTGAAAGAGTTTCCTTTCGCTTTTTAAAGTTTATTTGTTATTTATTTGAATTGTATTTTATGTATATGGGTGTTTTGTCTGCATGTATGTCTGTGCACCACTTGCACGGTTGCTGCCCGAGGAGGACTGAAGTTGAAGGTGGTTGGGAATCATCATGTGGGTTCTGGGAATTGAACTCTGGCTCCTCTAGAAGAGCAGTTAATGCTCTTAACCACTGGGCCATCCCTACACTTTTACTTTTCATCTGTTTTATTAGCAGTTCTTTCCGTAGCATCCCTTGTTTGCAGAGCTGTCATTGTTTGTTTGTTTGTTTGGTATGTCAGTTTGTTTCATGTAGTTTTTGTGATAGTGTCTCTTTTAGCCAAGACTGACTTTCAACTTGGTATATAGTTAAGGCCACTACTACCATCCTACTATCTCGAGATCCTGTTGTAGGATTTTAGCACTGTTGAAGTATGTGTATAGAAAATGAACATATCCCAAGTGTACAGCTTGATTTATAATTTTTAAAAAACTGAACATACCCATGTAAATTTGTGTCTATAATGCCATCAGACTAGAAAGACAGTTTAGTTGTATTAAAATTCCAGTTTCAATCAAGTGTGGTGACACATGTTTGTAATCCCAGTACTTGGGTGCTGATGCAAGAGGGTCTCAAAAAACAAACAAAATGTTTGAGTTTAACATTGTTTTTCTTCAGTGCTTTGAAAACCTCCCTCTAATATCTTTTTTTCATCTAATATAGCAATGGAGAAGTCTGATGTCCTGGTTCTCTTTACTTATTGTGTTACTTACTTTTTTAAAAGAGTCTTTTAGAATATATTATTTTACTTTGCTTTAAAAATACTTTCTAATGCCCAGGCAGTGGTGGCGCACACCTTTAATCCCAGCACTTGGGTGGCAGAGCAAGGCAGATCTCTGTGAGTTCAAGACCAGCCGGGTCTACAGAGTGAGATCCAGGACAGGAACCAAAACTACACGGAGAAACCCTGTCTTGAAAAAACAAAAAAATAAATATTTTTATGTGTATGGGTGTTTAGCCTGCACCTGTGGAGGCTGGAAAGAGGGCATTGGTCCTTTGGAACTGGAGTTGCAGACGATTTTGAACCACTACGTTGGTATTGGAAATTGAACCCAGGTCCTCTAGAAAAGCACTAAATGCTCAAAACCATTGAGACATCTTACCAGCCTGCCTCCTCACCTTTGATATTGTTAAATTTTATTGTTGCTGTATTCAAGATATAGCTTTTTTTTTCATATTTTTCCTCTTAGCAGTTTATGGGCTCTTCTAAAGTGAAGTCTTTTATCTTTAATTTTTGACATTTTTTTGGTATATATTTCTTTCCATTTCAGCATGTTCTTTTTCTTGGCCTCTTATTGAATACATGCTAATATAGACTATTGTGTTCCTTTATTTATTTTCATAGCTAATATTTTCTTTCTCTGTTCAAAGCTCTTATTGCCCATATCTTCTAGCCTCTTTCTTCCTAGGATGCTTACTCTGTCTTCTTGCCTCAGGCATATGTCTTTATATAATTTCAACAAAAGATCCATAGAAGGTCAGTCCAGCTTCAATTTAGTTTGATAAGCCCATGAATCTATTGTAGCTTGAGTTTTTCTGCCTTGCCCACAGTCAGGACAAATCTTTGTCACCCGCCAGTCCCACAGCCACTCAGACCCAACCAAGTAAACACAGAGACTTATATTGCATACAAACTGTATGGCCATGGCAGGCTTCTTGCTAACTGTTCTTATAGCTTAAATTAATCCATTTCCATAAATCTATACCTTGCCACGTGGCTGGTGGCTTACCGGCATCTTCACATGCTGCTGGTCATGGCGGCGGCTGCAGTGTCTCTCCACCTCAGCCTTCTGCTTCCCACAATTCTCCTCTTTCCTTGTCCCACCTACTTCCTGCCTGGCCACTGGCCAACCAGTGTTTTATTTATTGACCAATCAGAGCAATTTGACATATAGACCATCCCACAGCAATCTATCCTTCCTACCAAACAGATCAAAACGTGTAACCACAGTTCTTTGAGCACAAGGACCATGTTTTCTCCTGTGGTCCAGTAAGTCATATCTGAAATTTAGGCTGTATGCCCACGGAGAATGCAACTTGTATGTGAATAAGCACAAATTTCACACACAGCTTTTTTTTTTTTTATTATCTTCTCCTCTGGTTTTTTTTTTTTTTTTTTTTTTTGGTTTTTTCGAGACAGGGTTTCTCTGTGTAGCTTTGCGCCTTTCCTGGGACTCACTTGGTAGCCCAGGCTGGCCTCGAACTCACAGAGATCCGCCTGGCTCTGCCTCCCGAGTGCTGGGATTAAAGACGTGCGCCACCACCGCCCGGCTCCTCTGGTTGTTTTTAGTTTTTCATTAGGCTCCAGAGTTCAATGAAAGTTGATTCATATCTGACAGTTTTTGTAAGCTTAATTATCACTTTACTGAGAGGTGCCTTGTTAACAGAAAAATCAGGCTAGATGTTGCAAGATGACAGTTACTAAATTCTAAATTCACTAGGTCCAGTGAATTGCTGATATTGCTAGTAGTGACAGTATTAGGGATGGATATTTTCAATCTGCTACTTACTGACTGTATAGCCTTAAGGAAGCAGCCTCTGAGCCTGGGTTTCTTGTCTGTGAAATGGGAACACTAATAACAACAATAATAGGACCCTACATTGTAGGGATGTAAGAAAGGAAATGATATAATGTAGTATTGTGTCTTGTGCTTGCCAAGTAGTATGTACTTAAAGAACAGTGACTATAGTTATTTCTACTGAAGTGATTATAGAATAGTTATTCCTAATAAACAATCTATATAATATAAACATACCTTAGCAAACCAAGATCAGAATGAGACTATGAAATATAATAAATAAATAGATTTGCTGTACTGTTCTGAACTGAACTAGCTGGGATTTTAGGGTAGATGGTGGTAGTGTCTCGTCATAATATTTGTCTTGCTATGATATTTATTTCTGCATCTGTCTGTTTCAGGCTAAAAGCATAAGGACCATGAGTTTTGAAATCATTGTTCTGTCCAATGTCTAAGACAAAACCCATTTTTTATATTACAAAAGTGAGTTCCATTTAACAGGGTTGTATGGACAATTTACAGCACTGTTTGTTTACTCTTTATTTTTATTTGAAATTTAATTGTGTGTGTGTATGTGTGAGAGAGAGAGACAGAGACAGAGACAGAGAGAGTGAGAGAGGGAGGAAGGGAGGAAGGGAGGGAGGGAGGAGAGAGAGAGAGAGAGAGAGAGAGAGAGAGAGAGAGAGAGAGAGAGAGAGAGAGAATGAGAGAGAATGAGAGAGAATATGTAAGTACTTGCTGTGGCAAGCATGTAGAAGTCAGAGTATATAGCTTTTGGGAGTTGGTTCTCACCTTCCACCTCATTGAGGCAGCATACTTTAGCTAGCCTGTGAGCTTCTGGGCAATTTTCTTGTCTCTACCTCCTCTGTCTCATTGTAGGAGTGCTGAAATTACAGATGTGAGCCATGGCACCTGACTTTTTGCATGGGTTCAGGGGATCAAATTCAGGTCATTAGGCTTGCATGGCAAGTGCTTTTACCTGCTGAGCCATCTCCCTGGTCCAAGGTTTGTTTACTGTTAAAGTGACTTGAAGGCTCTACGTACTTCTTTTCAAAGCAGCTTTAAAAATTCAGCTCTTAAAATGCTTCTAGGAGAGCTGTCAGATTTCTTCCTGGCATTATGTGAAAACAAGTGTTCTAACTATTGTATGATTTATGGTCACCTTTTAGAATTTTTGAAGTGTGGTTGAAAGAAGAGTTGATATTTTTAGAAGAAAAAAGTGACAGATTTTCAGGGCTTAAATAGACCTTTGAAAAAATGAGAGGGAGCAAAATTAAGACATTTTTAAATGTGTTTGTTTTGAGGGTGAATTTGCAATATATTTTGAAAAAGTTCCCCATTTTTTTAATGTGAGGAGCTGATTCAGTTGGTTTGGGTGTGATAGTACTTTTATCAGAAAAAGACAGTTCCATTTTGTTCCATGTCCTTGTACAATTAGCTATGAGGAGATAATGGAATAAGGGTTAGCACCTTTCTCAGGCTTGAGTGCCATTAGCAACACTAAACTATCAATTCAAAAGAAGAAAGAGAAATCAATGAACATATAAAAAGAGAAACAAAACATAGGTTAGCAAGGAGACAGAGAAGCCACCATTTTGAGGGGAGTAGCAGATTCGTATCAGAAATTACATCAAAGGCCTGGTTTTTACCTATTTCTTTAGTAGAAAGGAG
Organism: Peromyscus leucopus; assembly: GCF_004664715.2. Classification (NCBI taxonomy): domain Eukaryota; kingdom Metazoa; phylum Chordata; class Mammalia; order Rodentia; family Cricetidae; genus Peromyscus; species Peromyscus leucopus. The sequence goes on along the minus strand of NC_051083.1, from coordinate 64,053,203 downwards.
CTTTTAGCATGCTGGAAAGACTATGTATAGATAAGCAAAAAGCAATTTAAAATTCACAAAACCAAATATCTTTTTAAATGTTCCTTCTTGTTCTAGTGCTAATCAGGAACTCATTAGGATCATTTGTAAGCCCTGAGCTTAGATTTGTGTTTATATTGATAATGTCTTAGTCTACACCTCTTATAAGCAAATTATATCTTGAATTTCATACAAAAGGCATGCCCAGTATTGGCCTTTGCTGGAATGCTTATAAAGAGAACTGAGGTTTTTGGATATGACCCACATAGTAAGCCTTGTAGAATGACCCACATAAATTAAAAATGTTGTCTTGTATGAATTTAGGGTAATTTTCCAGGTAATTTAGTCATTAGTAGCAATCTGACACATCCATACAAAGCAACAGTCATAAATGAGCGAGCATTTGTAGAAAAATATACCTAAACAAAGTGGTAGAACTACCATTGATTGAAACTGTCCAGCTATGGAAATGAGAGTAAAAATGTTGCTTGAGGATTTTTTCCAAGTAAACACAAAGAGTAAAGCTATCACATTACTCAAATTTGAAACTGTAAAGTGGCAAAAAATAAGTCCAGTTCTTCATTCTTTGACTTTTTTTCACATTATCTCAGGATTCTGCTACAGATGGAAAATGTGTGATATTGTCTCAATTCTGTATGTCTTAGTTAGGGTTTTCTATTGCTGTGAAGAGACTCCATGACCACAGCAAGCCTTATAAAGGAAACCATTTAATTGGGGTAGCATATATTTTCAGAGGTTTAGTCCATTATCATCATGGTGTGACATGGTGGTGTGCAGTTAGAAGGAGAAGTAGCTGACAGTCCTACATCTTGACCCCCCCCCCAGGCAACAGGAAGTCATCTGTCTCATTGGGCATGGCTTGGAAATATACAGTACCTCAAAGCCCTTTTCCACAGTGACTCCCTTCAACAAAACCACACATCACTCCAAGGCCACACTTCCTAATCTTGCCATTCCCTTTGGGGGCATTTTCTTTCAAACCACTATGCACAAACATAGTAGGGCTGGATACCTTATGAATAGTGTAAGATTGATATGAACCTTACACTTGGGATCTTATCTTAGTGAAATAATTTATTGTTAAATGGGCTTTAAATTTACTCAGTATGATCGTTTCTGTTTGCTCCTTAGTTTCCTTCTGACTTTTGTACTATTTAGTATTTTTTTTTCTTCTCTTCTCTTTTTTTTCCTCCTGTCATTCTGGCAAATGAACCAAGAGTCTTGCACATACTAGGCAAGCTAGCACAGTACCACTGAACTGCACCTTCAGCCAGGTTACTGGTTTTAATGTACAAATGCTTTATAAGTTGTTGTTACTCTACTAGCAAGCACTGTGGACTCTTATACCATTAGCTAAAATGTAAGTAGCAGTGACAAAGTTTCATATTAACAAAATCATATTACACAGGAAAATGACTTTATGCTAATGGGATCGAGGCAGCTTACTTCCCAGAAATTCGCCTAACCAAGCATTCCCAATTCTGTGAAGAATCTTTGCTAAATAGGATTTTTGCTGATGTTATGTTTCAAAAATATAAAAATTGGAAGATAAAAGGAAAAATACTTATTAAGAGAGGAAATCTGTAAATATACTTGTATGTTAGATTTTTTTGTGATGATACTAGTGGAGACTTTTTTATTGCATTTATTTCCTTGTGTGGGGGTGTATTATTAGTCGGGGTTCTCTAGAGTCACAACATATGGAAAGAATCTCTCTCTCTCTCCACATATGTGTATATATATATATATATATATATATATATATATTATGTAATTTATTACAGGCTGCAGTCCAGCTAATCCAACAATGGCTAGCTGTGAATGGAAAGTCCAAGAATCTAGTAGTTGCTCAAGAATCTAGTAGTTGCTCAGTTCTACAAGGCTGGATGTTTCAGCTGGTCCTCTGTATGTGCTGGAATCCTGAAGAAATAGGTTCCAATGCCAGTGAAGGAATGGATGTGCTAGCAAGGCAGAGGCAAGCAGGCAAAGAGAGAGTGCTTCCTTCTTCCATGTCTTTATATATATAGGTTTGCAGCAGAAGGTGTGGCCCTGGTTAAAGGTATGCCTTCTGGCCTCAAGATGTAGATCAACGGCTTGTATCTTCCTGCCTCAATGTTCTGGACTAGAAGCAGATTCACTTACTTAAAACCAAGCAGAAAATCTCTCACAGAAATGCCCTTCATTTCTGGATTGTAGTTCATTCCAGATATAAGTTGAATATATATAAGTTGAATAACCAAAAATAGCCATCACAGTAGGGGTACATGTACATGTTATGACCCACATGTGGAAGTCAGAGGACAACTGCTGGTGTTAATTCTGCAGTTGTGAGGAGAATGACTCACACAGAAAAATACCACATAATCTCACTCCTATACTGAATGCTAAAAATGTGAGTATGTAGACACACAGAGTAGAATGGCAGTTATTGGAGGGGTACAAGGAAGCAAGGGAAATGGACAGATGTTGGCCAAAGAGTACAAAAATGCCACAATATAAAATAAGCAAGGCTAATACAACACCATCACTGTTGTTAATAAATCCATATTGGTTTTTATTTACTAAAGATTTTTTATAGTTTTTATTTTAATTTATTATTGTGGTATGTGTATGGGTGTTTTGCCTGCATGTATTTTTGTGTATCATGTGCATGTAGTGCCTGTAGCGGCCAAAGAGGGGCATTGGATTCCCTAGAGCTAGAGGTACAGATGCATGTGAATTGAACCCCAGGGTTCTCTGAAGAATAGCCAGGGTTCTTAATCACTGAGCCATTTACCCAACCCCAATAATTCCATATTGTGTATAAGAAATTTGCTAAGAGTAGATTTGAGGGATTCTGACCACATACAAAAAGGTAACTAACTGTGAGAAGCTAGCCGTGCTATTAATTAGCTTGCCTGTGGTAATTATCTCCCAATTCATCATATTGTACATCTTAGTATGAGCACTGCACGATGCTGGGCATAGAAATTAGAGGGAAATTGTTTTTTTAAAAAAATTTGGCTTGTGTGTGATATTCTTTCATAAAATTAGCTTTACTCTCTGTTGTTATTTTCATGTAAGTATATTTTTAGTGAAAAAATTCCTATATTATGATCACACGTTTCTTCTCTCCCAGATCCTTCCCACCCATTCATTTCCATGCCCTTTCTTTTCTCTTAAAACACACACACATAATCTCTCTGTCTTCTCTGTCTGTCTCTGTCTGATTGTCTCCCCGACACACACACACACACACACACACACACACACACACACACACACACCACAAAACCACAAAAATAGAAACCAGAACATACAAGCAAAAGACCAACAAGACAAAAAATGCCCAAACAAAGCAATATAGGGTAAAAAGTCTACAACAATACCATTGAGTTCATTTGTGTTAACCAACAGTTCCTCGGCATGGGGCCTACCCTGAAGTATGCTTAATATACCCAGTAAGACTCCATTGGAGAAAACTAATTTTTCCTTTTTAAAGCAGTTATTTCCTTTGTAAAGCATTTATCAGTTGCAGATAGCTTCTTCATTAGTGGGGGGATTTTGTGTTCACTTCCCCCTCAGCACTGGGACCCCATCTGGCTTGAACCCGTGCTGGCCCTATGCATGCTACCACAGTCTGTGAGTTCTTATGTGCCTCAGGCTTTACCACTTTTAATAATTACTAAAACAAAAAATACTAACACTTGTTCTAGAATCATGGGTTGGTGATTTATTGGTGACTATCCAAAATTCTTAATGCTGTGCTAACATTTTTCTATTTATTCATCAAGCATTTTTGAGTACCCACCACAGGGAAAGTCCCCTTTCCTGAACTTTCATCTGAGGATTGTAATTACAAACTCTAGGAAGTCTACCTGCCACTCTTCTTCCTCTCTCTCCCTCTCTTTTTGCTCTACCCTCTCCCTTACTCTTCACCTCTATCTAGTTTCTCAGCAGCTGGAAAGAAATCCAAATTTTATGGCAGTCACACTTTTAATACTTTCAAGTTGATTAAATGTGTAATAGGTTTATATTACAGCCAATATAATTATATTATATTCTCTTTAAGAATGTGCTGTGAGGTAAATTTAAATGTTTTATATTTTGATCACAGATGATTAATGATTAGATAATAACAGTATTCACACATGACTTATGAATATTGTTAAAAATTACAAGCATCAAGGATGCATAATTGTAAGCTTACTTTTGTTTCTAAAGTTTCAGGAATGCAGAATATGTAAATGACTCAAATCCTTGATGGGTTGATAATAAACTGTTTTAAATTTCCTTTGATTTTTTTTTCTCCTTTATTTCTACAATGCTCAGAATCCAATTTAGGGCCTGTGCATGCCAGACAGTTGGTTTATTCTTAACCTATACACCCAATCCTCTAAATGTCTTTTACTATTAGTTAAGTCTTCAGGTATCATAAACAGTGAACATGAGTTGAATTATAAAAGTTAATTTATTAAAAGGTTGTAAACAATAATAATTACTAAAGAAATATTGTTAGGATTATTTTTGCAAAGGTTGAATTTTACCTTAAAGAAAAATATGAATGTAACAAAAATAGATTTTGATTTGTTAGACTTTCTTCTTGGGTCTATTTACATTGAGTTAGTTTTGTCTAGTAAGTCTTTGGTTTTAGTATTGTATTCATTTAATAAATCCTTACATAGCATCTACAGAGAGCAAGGTATGTTTAATGATTAGTAGATGAATGCTGCTAATGTAAGTGAGAGTAGGCAATATGCTCAAATCACAGATTCCTTAAAGTTCAGTTCTTTCAGAATTTTTTTCATTAAGGGATTTTTTTATTCATTTTACATACCAACCACAGTTCCCTCTCTCTTCCCTCCCATTCTTTCATCCTCCCCCACAACCCTCCCCCCATTACCATCTCCAATGATGTATGGACTGACTCCATGGGGAGTCAGCAGAGCCTGGTACATTCAGCAGAGGCAAGTCCAAGCCCCTCCCCATGCCTCAAGACTGTACAAGGTGTCTCACCATAGGTAGTGGGCTCCAAAAAGCCATCTGATGCACCAGGGATGGCTCTTGATCCTACTGCCAGGGGGCCCCTTAAGCAGATCAAGCTATACAACTGTCTTGCTTATGCAGAGGGCCTAGTCCAGTCCCATGGAGGCTCCACAGCTGTTGGTCTAAAGTTCATGAGTTCCCACTAGCTTGGTTTGATTGTTTCTGTAGGTTTCCCCATTATAAACTTGATGCCCCTTTCTTTTAGAATCCCTCTTCTCTCTCTTCTACTGGACTCCTGGAGCTCAGCTTGATGCTTGGTGTGGATCTCTGCATCTGCTTCCATCAGTTACTTGATGAAGGCTCATGTTTGTCCTTCTGAGTCTGGGTTACCTCACTCAGGATAATATTTTTTTATGTCCATCCATTTGCCTGAAAATTTCATGATGTCATTGTTTTTTACTTCTGAGTAGTACTCCATTGTGTAAATGTACCACATTTTCTTTACCTATTCTTTAGTTGAGGGACATCTAGGTTGTTTCTAGGTTCTGGCTATTGTGAATAATGCTGCTGGCTATTATGAATAATGCTGCTATGAATATAGTTGAACATGTGTACTTGTGGTATGATTGAGCATTCCTTGTATTCCAAGAGTGGTATAGCTGGGTCTTGAGTAAGATTGACTCCCAATTTTCTGAGAAATCACCATGCCAATTTCCATGGCTGTACAAGTTTGCACTCCCACCAGCAGTGGAAGAGTACTACCCTTGCTCCACATCCTTTCCAACTTAAGCTGTTATCTTAGCCATTCTGACAGGTATAAGATGGTATCTCAGAGTTGTTTTGATTTGCATTTCCCTGATGACTAAGGATGTTGAACACTTCCTTAAATGTATTTCAGCCATTTGAGATTCTTCTGTTGAGAATTCTCTGTTTAGCTCTATAGCCCATTTTTAAATTGGACTGTTAGGTATTTTGATGTCTAGTTTCTTAAATTCCTTATATATTTTGGAGATCAGCCCTCTGTCAGATGTGGGGTTGGTGAAGATCTTTTCCCATTCTGTAGGCTGTCGTTTTGTCTTATTGACTGTGTCCTTTGCCTTAAAGAAGCTTCTCAGTTTCAGGAAGTCCCATTTATTAATTGTTGCTCTCAGTGTCTGTGCTACAGGTGTTATATTTATGAAGTGATCTCCTGTGCCAATGCATTCAAGACTACTTTCTACTTTCTCTTCTATCCTCTTCAGTGTAACTGGATTTATGTTGAGGTCTTTGATCTACTTGGACTTGAGTTTTGTGTATGGAGATAAATATGGATCTATTTGCAATCTTCTACATGTTGACATCCAGCTGTGCCAGCACCATTTGTTGAAGATGCTTTCTTTTTTTCGTTATACGTTTTGGCTTCTTGGTCAAAAATAAGGTGTTCATAGGTGTGTAGATTAATGTCAGGTTCTTCAATTCGATTCCATTGGTCCATTGGTGTCTGTGTCTCAGGGGATCACTCTTGGTCCAATCGTAGCTCTTGGTCTAATTGGAGCTGGCACATTCTGAGTCCCTGGGAGCTGCTCTTGGTCCAGTCTGAGCTGGTGGATTCTGTGTCTCAGGGAGCAGCTCTTGGTCCATTCATAGCTGTCGGGATCTTTCTCAGCAAGCCGCTAAGGTCACAGGGGTATTGGTGGGTTTGGAGTAGGGAGTGGGTCTTGTAGATTGCAGGGTCTGATGGGGGGTATTGGTGGGGAAGCCTGCCCACAGGAGTCTTCCCTGCTGGCTGGCAACTGGGGCAGAGTTGGGTGGGGGTTCCCGGGCACGAGTTGTGCCCCCGGGCCTAGGTCCTATAGGCAGGACTCTCTGGGTGGGAGAAGAGTCAGTCACTCACCTCTTGGTCCACATAGCTGGAGGATTCTGTCAGAATGTTTTCTTTTTAAAGATGAAATAAACACAGGTATTCAGTGTATACATTTTAAACTTACCTGTCTCCTAAAATGGACTGTCAGGTTTCCATTTTTTGCATATTAAATTTCTTTGGTATTTGTGCATGTTTGTCACATCTGTTATCTTAAGTAGTATGTAATTTATTGCTTCCTTTGATGTCCAGTTTCCTGAATTAGGAGCTTACAAAAAGAAGAAGATGGAATAAAACTTGTATAAGGTCTGAATGTGGAGAAGAACAGTGAAGAAAGCAGTGAAGTACCAGAAGAGCATTGTGATATTTAATTTTAATTGTTGGCCTGACACAACACAACCTAGAATCACTTGGGACATGAGTCTCTTGTTCTGTCGACATGCCTATCTGGAATTGTCTTAGTTAATTGATGTAGGAAGACCCAGCTCACTATGAGTGGCATCGTTCCCTAAGCATGAGTTACTGAACTGTGTAAGAGCGATGAATTCAAGCTGAGTACAAGGAAATACGCATGCATGAATTAATTCCTCTCTGCTCTTGACTGTGGATGAGTTTTGACTTCCTGTTTGAAGTTCCTGCTTAAATTTCCCCACAATGATAGACCATGGCCTGAAATTGTGAACTGAAGTAAACCCCTTTCTACCCAGGGTTGCTTTTTATCAGGGTATTTTATCACAGTAACTAACATGAACCTGGAACAGACTTTGAGGATGGATGGCTTGATTACTGTGGTGAAACTTGTGGGGAGCCATTCCACCCCCACATATCCCCAGAGTACTCATGAGTAGAAGCAGCAGGAAATATTAGATAGAAGGATAGAGAGGAGAGAAAAAGATAGAAACACAGACCTGGATCCTAATCCATCAGGCTCTGACTCTCTCTGCCCTAGGAATGCCAAGGGGTGGAGCAAAAGACCTCCCCCCAGCACAGCTTAGTGCAGACCATCTCAGACACCTGGTACTCAGGCCTGTGATCTAATAATCCTCTTTATGTAGACCCTGCTGGGTAAAGCCACTAGGAAACCTGAATCGGCTCCAATAGAAACTGTTGGAGAAGATCTGGAATAAGAGATTTATTATGAAAGTTTGCATATAGCTATCAATAATTTTCCTGATTCAGGGAATACCATATATATAAAGAGATCAGTTAACTGATTCTTGAATTTCAGAATACAAATGAGATTATTTTCTCAGTATTGTGTCTACTTTTTTTCCTATGCCAGATTTGTTGTTGTTGATTTGGATCTCTTGGCATTTTGGAATGTATAACATTGGTATATAATCCATTACAGCTTAAGTGAAGCCCATTGCTTGCCTTTTGTGAGGGACTGGACCTAAGAAACATTTTTCTTCTCACTGAGTTGATGTGTATTTCAGATAGATGTTTGTCAATTTTAGGGATGTCCATATGGTGTTACCATGGAGAAATTCTTTTTTCATTTTCTTCTATTTAGACTGTTTCACCTCCTTTATTTACTGTCTCCTTTTCCTCCTATTCCTATTTTTATTTTGTTATTAATATTTTGTTTTTTTAAATTAAAATATAATAACTTGATTTTCCCCATTCCCTCCCTCCAGCCCCTTCCATGTATTCCTCCTTGCTCTCAAAATCATGGCTTTTTCTTTCATTGTTGATGTGTGTGTGTATTTATATATTCATAAATATATGAATACTATCTGTCCTGTCTGTTTAATGTTACAGCATATATGTTTTCAGGGCTGACCACTTGGCAAGCCGCTATATTTGACCAATATAAACAATTGGGGGCTCTTCCTGGAGAAATTTATTTCTGCCATTCTCAATATTCCTCAGTTGCCTATAGTTCTTTAATAATTATTGGGGCCTATGAGATTTCTCCCTTCCATGTTAGCATGTTTGTTGGTGTCTTCCTTGCTCAGGTTTTGCTTAGGTAGCGATGTTATTGAGACTTCATTGGTGTAGCTTCCCTGAAATTTCAGGAAGATGTTCTCTCACTGCAAATCTAAGATCCCGTTCCTCTGGATCTTAGAGTCTTTCTGCCACCTCGTCCATAATGTTTCCTGAGCCTTAGGTGCAAGAGTTGTGTTGTAAATGTATCTGTTGGGGCTGGACACCCCATGATCAGTTGTTCTTTGCCTTTTGACCAGTTGTAATGATCTCCATATGTTGCAAAGAGAAGCTTCTTTGATAAGGTGTAAGACTTGCACTTATCTATAGGTATTAAAATAAATATTTAGAATGCAGTTAAGAATTTTGCTGGTTTAGGAAAGTGGTGATTGGAGGTTCTCCTCTAAGATCAGGTAGTTGGCTAGGATTCCAGCACCAGGAATTATTTCCCTCTTGTTAAGCTGGGCTTAAGTCCAATTAGAAAGCTGTTGTTTACCATCAAGATATGCCTGCCACCATTGCATCCTTAAGGTTTTGTCGTGCCATGCTTTTCTGGCGGTGGTTCATTGGAGTCATAGCTGCATAGGACTATTGGTTGCTTCCCTACCTTAGTAGTTTGCATGGTGCCTTCTGGTACCATGAAAGCCAGCCCTAAGGGAAGAAGCTTTCAGGTCAGATAAGCTCAGATCCTCCAGGTTCTGTGTGCAAAGTGCATGATGTCTTCAGCAATAGGGACTTACCCTCAATCCACAGAAGACAACCAAAGGCAACTAGAATAAACTGTAATGTTTTGGGCTTGTCTTGTACTTCTCTGGCTAAGAATTCAAGGCTGCCTCCATCTTATTGGTCCCTTTTACCCCATTATTAGCCGCCTTCTGATTACATGTTACACGTATTTCATTACTTAATGTTTTTTCCTTTCTACCCCTCACTTGTGATTTCTTGTTCCTGCCTCATGGTCCCATTTTAACTTTCATGGCATACCACATACACATTTGTTGGATGGGGATGGAGCAGGAATAAAATCTAGGTTCTGCATGTGAGAGAAAATATGCCTCTTGTCTTTCTGAGTCTGGCTTATTTCATTTAATACTGACCTTCACCTTTTATTGTTGAATGTGTATGTACCACATTTTCTCTATCCATTAATCCATTAGTAGACTTTTAGCATGGTTTCATTTCCTGGCTATTGTTAACAGCACAGCATGGGTATGCAAGTATGTTATGGTAGGACTTATGAGTCCTACCCTGGTTTGTTTCTTTATTGCTGCAGTATGACCAAAAGTAACTTGGTGAGGAAAGTGGGTTTTTTTTTTTTTTGGCTTAGACACTATGATCACTGTCAGTAGATCACTGAGCAGGAACCTGGAGGCAGGGACTATCTTCATTTAATTGGGGTGGCTTACATTTTCAGAGGTTTAATTCATTATAATCATGGTGTGACATAGTGGTATGCAGGCAGACATGGTGCTGGAGAAGTAGCTGAGTGTCCTACATCTTGGCTTGCAGGCAACAGGAAGTGGTCTGTTTCACTGAGTGTGGCTTGAGTATATATGAGACCCCAAAGTCTACCTCCACAGTGACACATTTCCTCCAACAAGGTCACATCTCCTAATAGTGCCACTCCCTTTGGGGGCCCTTTTCTTTCAGACCACCACAGGGACTAATGCAGAAACCTTGCAAGAACGCTGATTACTGGCTTACTTTCCATGGCTTGCTCAACCTGTTTTCTTAAACAACCCAGGACTACCTGCCCAGGGTGGCATTACCCACAGTAGGCTGGACCTTCTCACATTAACCATCAATCAAGAAAATTGCTCACAGACATGCTCACAGAACAATCTGATAGAAGCAATTCCTCAATTGAAATTTCCTTTTCCTAGATGACTCTAGTTTGGTTGACAAAAACTAACTGGCTCAATTAAACCCTTGTCAACTTGATACTCATATATATAACTGCTAAAGCATAACCTTACAATTCTTGTTTATCTTCAAGATCTCATGTTAACGTCACAGTAAAAAAACATAGTATAATTTTAAAAGCCCCACAGCTTCAAAATTTTCAACACTTTTAAAGTCCAAAGTCTTAAAAAACAACAAAACCCAACATTCTTAACTGTAAATTCCTGTAACAAAAACAAGTTAAATACTTTCTTATTGCTTAGGGAATAACCAGAGTGCAGTCAAATCCAATCAAAGTAAACCCCAAGTTCAGCAGTGTCTGATGTCTGGAACTTGCTCATGGTCGTCATTGTTCTGAAGGGCTTAGTAAGCCCCATCTCTCCAGCTCTGGCATCTGTAACACAGGCTCACTCCAGCTCTACTCTACACCTGCCATGGTTCTTGGTTGTCATCTTACAGCCCTGGCATTT